>NW_009648149.1:796766-805945 GCF_000708025.1 Charadrius vociferus
AAACTGGCTGGGGGGCTTAACGCGCGGGCTGGGGGGAAAGTTTCTCCAGCTCAATATAAGAAAGGACGATGACTGTACAGCTACAAGTACATTCCTCTCTCTGGTATTTTCACCCAAATATATGTAATTATGAGTTTCAGACGTAATTGGAACTGAATTTGAGAGGTAAAAGATAATGTTTTCTTGAAGCAACATACAATGAAATGAATGAGAGTGCGCGTTTTAGATTTTAGGTTGTTTCGGGGTCAGTACTCTTCTCACGATACCTGCCTCTGTAAATACAGCTGTATTAACAAAGGCTCCTTAAAGAGGTCTGGATATAGCTTACTCTATCACATCTCGATTTCCACGCACACCGAAAATAAACTTTGCAAATATTTCCTACTCAATATTAATTATATGACTAAGACAGCAGAATTTTAAGAATTGCAGTCGTCTTCAAGTGCATGTGAAAACATAAGCAAAGGTGAATGTGTGTCAGGGAGGAGCGGAGGAGAATGTAATCAGATAACCAAAGGTTCCTCTAAAAATTGAAATAAACCCATATATTGGAAACTGAGCTGTTTAAGAAAACTTCTGCGTATATATTAGTGAAATAGTGTGTGTGTTGAAATTAGGTTCTCGGCTAGTTTTTATTAAAATGCAGCTTTTTTCACTTTTGACTTCACTAAACACTAAAGATTTAGTTTGTATACAGTCATTGCAAGAATACATGTATCATGCTCAACCTAACAGGCTTTATTTGCTTTCCTAGGTGCCCCGCCATGTTATAAATTGGGAAGTGCTTCAATATTCTTCTCCTGCTTTAATCATCTGCTTAACCTGGAAGATAATATGTACTGGGGGGGGGGTAAGAAGTGACCCTACTACTGAGCAAAGGAGGAAATGTCCGTCGGATGTCTTCCAGCACCTGGCTCCAAGGAGGGGCTCCCGTTCTCGGGGGACGCGGGCTGCCCCTCCTGACCGCTTGTTGGAGGGGCCATCGATGACCAACAGCTCTGGGCACAAGCAAGCTCATGCATCTGCATGGCGGTGTTCCCGGCCAGGTCCGGCACTCTGTGCGTGTCTGCAGCATGGAAGGAGTTGATGGATGGACGCTTTCCATCCTGGCTGGTCAACAGCCCGAGGCACGCTGTGGCACGCAGCCGGAGAGCGCGCTGGGGTGTACCAGCGTCCTCTGGGCTTAGTCTGGAAAGGGCGTTCGGTTACATTGTGATGCTCAGAGCCAACACCTCTTGGAGGAACAGAGTGGGAAGGGGAATGTACATGGCCCACTGATGAGTGGGAAGCGACTGTGTATGGGCCCTTCTTCCCTGGGTGTTGCTTGCACGGATAACGAAGAGGAAAAGGAGTGAGCTGGTCCATCCCGTGTGGTGTGGGATGGTGTTGCTCTCTGCAGGTTCCACAAGACCGCCAAATCTGCTGCCAGAGGACCGCTGTCTGATGGGCTGGCCAAAGGAACGCCGGGAGGGCCACCAAATGGGGAGCATAGTGGCAAAAAAGTGTTCAACCCTGTGGCAAAGAGGGAAGGATCGGTTCCTGGTGCCGGAGAGACTGCTGCCCTCTGCTTCGCTTCTTGTGCCGTCTGGAAGGAGACAGCTGCCGCTGCGCCTGGCGTTGTGGTAAGGAGACTCATCTTACTTTCCTATAAATGACGTATGTTGGTAACGTGTAGTCACTGCACAGCAGGAGAAGAGCACTGGCAGTGCTTTCAGGGAACGCTTTTCTATCCGTGTGCTGCTCGTGGGAACACCTTCGGGGTTGTGTGGCTGGTGTAAACCACCGCTGCCGTGTGGGACATCCCCGGCAGCTCCAGCCCAGCCCAGGCTGTGATGCGGGAGCTGCACGGTGACCTCCTCCTGTAGACCAGTATTACCCCTGAACGGCGCTGTCTTCCGCGCGGTGCCTCCTGGGCTTGTCGAGGAGCTGCTCCCCCATCTCCCGGTCTACTGGAAACGTCCTGAGGAGAGGTTGTGTTGCTCCTCGGTGGTTGCACAGAATGAAGTTACTGAGTAATGTGTCCCTCAGAAGAAACAGTCCTTTGCATGAGTAGAAACATGACGATGCAGTCACATGGTAGGCCTTTCCTGTAGAAAAATGAAATTAATTCTTTAAGACAATCTCCTTTTTTGATTTTTTTTTGTTTGTTTTCCTTTTAAGAAAACAGAGGGGACAACTTGATTCATAACAAAATGGTAAAAAAGAAACAAATATGTGGATAACTCATGTACTTTAATAGCGTGAATGACTAAATGAAGTTTTTTATGGATTTTTTGGAAGTGCAAAAGGGGTGTCAGTATTCTAATTAAAATGTAGGTGTGGCAGGAAACCCCAGGCACAGGTTCTTTGGCCATAAGCATACCCAAGCCTGGTACCCTTACAAGACCTCATAACAAACAGCAAATTGTGAATTATTGTTTTTCTTTGAGGAAGGGAAATATTTTGTGGCATTTTATGTCCCCTATTTTATATCGTTGTGTGTTGGGGCAGGGTGTTTACAACCTCTGGGTTTTATCAGTGTGTGCAGTCAACTTCTTTATGTGTTTCCATTGTTGAAACTTGATATTTCCTGGGTTTGCAAGTTAAATCATGCTGGTAGCACTATTTAGTAGCATGATACATTCGCTCTAGTGTCTGACATTCCTATTTAGATGTTCTTCTTTATCCCCCGAGGCTGTATACCCCATTTCATTACTATCCTTTCTTTGTCCACCACCTAGTGCACCTGAGTATTTACCTCCAGGTGTTTTGATGGTGCATTAATACGGAATGTTCCATCTGTGTAAGAGCAGTAATTTTGTCTACCAGCTGAGTCGGCGATTCCGTTAACACAGTTGCACTCTTAAAATCTGCAAATTTGCTGCGCTCCTGGTTTTGGCTCTCTTGCGCCGACTTCATTTGATCCACTGTTTTAGGTGGAAACGGGTGGTCTGATGGAAGCACAGAGGAGTCTCGTTTGGCGTTCCCGTTCGCCTGTTCCTGGGGCGGTAGGGGGAAGCCCTCGGCGCGGTCAGGAGCCGCGTCTGCGCCCATCATCTCCTCTGGCTTTCGCGTTGTCCCTTGCCATGTGCATTAATGTCTCTTCTCCTACACCACAACAGCTTGTGGGGCTTTTTTTCGGTGATATGGTACGTTCTGTCTGAACTTCACTAGCAAACTCCTCAGGCTTCATGCCAACACATTAGGATTCCCGGACTGGTGGTTCATCGTAACCTCTGGGAATTGTGTGTGAATGACACATCATTACTTTTGTACTAGAGGTGTTATTTCAAACCGCTATGACTAATTACTGACAAATGATGAGAATTTGAACATCAATTCCCAGTTTTTGCTCCGGGCAAACCCACTTTTCATAGATCTTTTGTGTTTTGTCTCCTGGAGGGGGTCAAACGCTGTTGGCATTCGTTGTCATTGCTCATTCTTCTGCCTTTCCATGTACACGGAAGAGCAACAGTAGGATTTCAATTAAGCATTGAAATTATGTCCTAGATTATTTAAAATAATAATTATTACATTGTTTAAATGGGTTCTTTTGTTGTTGATCTGTCAGACTCAAACATTTGGACCTCATGCACATGCCCAAGTAGAATATCTGTGCCAAAACACCTAATAGTTATATTACCGCTTAGTTTCCCATTGTCATCATTGTCCATGATTTATTCTTGACTAGACCTAGTTCACCTATAGATTAGGGTTTACTGTCTATGCTGTAAGTTCATCCTCCTATTGCGCTGCTTTCCAAAAACACGAGTCGTGAAAGCCAGTAAGTCTTTCTTAGAGCCAAACAGGTTAAGCAAATGCTGAATTTGAATATCCCTTGTAATTTAAGTTCAAAAAATTATGAAAAGGGAAAATTGCTGCTGTCTTTGTACCTGAAGACATCCATTATTTGCGTGTATAGGTGCGAAATAGGGAGCACCAAGAGGTGATGTGGCGTTATTGAGACTGCTGTGGTAATACCGATTGCTGTGCCATCTGGTGGGTTTGTATACTTCAAAATAGATACCAAAAAATTGGAAAGATTTAAGAAAAATTATGACAAAGAATGATTCAAGGTCTGAAAAACATGCCTTCACAATTACAGGCTTAAAGGTAAAGGTGAAGGGTTGATCATTGCCTACCAGCAGGTACCTGGGAAGGATTTCTGATGGTGTCGTGATTCTTTATCGAGAGGCATACTGGGACTAATGGCAGCAGCAAAGACACCGCAGACAAATCTTGAAGACGTAGCAGTGACCTATCTAGCGGCATCTTAGATTCTCAGACATGCAAATTTTGTTTATCTATTTTAAATCAAGATTTAATTTCCTTTTAGGCAAGCCCAGTTTCCCGTGACTTTGCATCTTGAGGTTGAATTCTTGGTGTCTAATAAAGGATAAGCTCACGTTGCAGTTCTTTCTCTCAAGTGGAGCACTAATAGAGCATCTCTGGTTACTTAATTTCATAATGTTGGTAGGAACATATTATCATTTAGACCTTTGTCTTTATGTCAAATGTGATTGAAATCAGTCAACCAGTTTCAAAGCCGTTCACGGTAGATAGGCACGCGAATACAAACACGTCTGGTGACTTAAGCCTCATTTTCTTAAAAAAAAATAAAAACAGGATGAAAAATATGCTAAAGCTTAAACAGGTTTGTGCTTGATGTAAAACATTTCGCAGTGTTATGGTCAGGCATTTTATTGATATTTCAGTTTGAAAAAGAGTAATTTTAAAAATTCTAGGTAAGTCGACAGAGATGTTCACTTTTAGGACAATAATATCTGACTCAGTCTTTTAAAGTTCCTCTGATTTTTAATTTAGACTTACTATTTAAAAATGTGTGAATGAGTCTGTTTCTTTGGCAGGTGTTACAGAGGTGATCTTTGAGGTTTTTTGGCACGACTAAAAATTAGTATCTTTCATTGACGTTGAAAAGCTTTCCTTCGAATTTTAGCCTTTCCAACAGGTTGTTTTATCTGTACCAGAAGTAGTCTCCATGTTGCACTGGAACAAAGTTTAAGATTATGTCTTTTGAATCTCTCTGCATGAAGCACATGTTCATATGTGTAAGCATGCATATACAGATAAGTTATGGACGAGAAATGAGAAGTATGTGCACTGGCAAAGGTATACTTTGATGAATTAAGCTTATTTTGTAAGTCTACCGTATCCTGGCAGATCGTGGTTCATTTCTCACGGTTATTTCAATTTATTTGACAGATACAGTATCTTTTTAAAACGCCATACTGAGGATGGAGTATGAATATTCAAAATACGAGCCATACTGCTTTCTTGAGATTGGTAATATAAATCATGCTTGGTAGTGGTTAGTTTGTGGCTCTGTTTGTTCTGCTGTTACATCTCTTCTCACACAAACTCTTTAATATTCAGAGGGATAATTGGTCTCTCGTAATGTGACCGTGAAATTCCATTTCTGTTCTTGACCATAAGCGTGGCCAAAGTCGACTTTATTTTCATTGTTTTATTCATGCGTTTTTCCTCATAATGTCATAACTCTGTTCTTATTATTGAATCCAAATGGCGCAGGTGCATTTTCACTCAACAACCCTGTGAGAAGCGGAGATTGATTTTTCAGGGAAGTGATCAACCCTTCCGATGGCGGGTTGGTATCCACCACAGCCGCTCCGCGCAGAGCCTGGAGCCCCCGCTGTTCGTCAAAAGAAACGACTGATATGCAAATATTGTTTCCTATGGCCTCCAGAAGTGCTGTGATTTGGGCATCAATTATGGAAGTGCTATAAGGCATTTCTTTGTACCATCGCTCAGAGATTTACAAAGTCCCTATCTGGAGATTCCTCGGGTTTTTAATCTTAATACCTGGGGAGAAAACATGCAATCCACACAGACTTCCCATCTGATATTTTATTAACGAGATTAAATGAGTAAGCTAAATTATACATGTAAATCAAATAGAGAACAGAGTATGATAATATGAAGTCAGCACATTAATCATTTTATCAGGTTGGTTTATTTGATATGCTGTGATCAGTGGTCTTCATATCCTCCATCCAGTGTGCAGATAAAAAAAAAAAATACACCACTACCCCCACCCCCCCTCCGCTTTAAAAACTCATTTCATACCATATCAGGTCTCCTTTTGCCACAGGATAACAGACCTCGTGAATAAGGAAAGAGCATTATGGAAATCTACTTGACTTTTAGGAAGGTTGGTATTTTCCGGCAAAACATTTTTGTCAAGAAAACCGTTGCAAAAGCGAGGGTGGTGGCCTGTCCGGAACAGATGCGCGATGGGTCACAAACCCCCGTTGAGTGCAGCTGTGGTGGTCGCCGTCGAAACGGCGCCGTGCGCTGACCCGCACTGCTCCTTCGGGCTCTGCCTTGCCTCGGGGCCGCTCTGAATTTTAGAAACGCGAAAGGATGACGGCTCAGAGGAACCTTTCCAGGGCGCCCAGTACAACCAGGGCCAGAGCGGAGGCCGGGTGTGGGTGCTCGGGGTTACAGGTTTGCAGAGGTGTCGGGGTAGAGTAGGGTGCACCCAAGCGACCCAACGCGGGCACTGCCAAGCAGCTGGAGATCTTCCACAAGACACCAAGAAGAACGACGTGTGGAATATGAGTATAGACCGGAAGAATTTGGTATGATTAGCCTAAAGAATTAAAGAATAATGCTTTTAGATGAGCAATTTGAATGTGACAGGCTTTCACATTTCCAGACAACTAGTCTGTGCTCTTTAGTGCGCTTTAAAAAGGAAAAAAACAAGAGGTCCCCTAATATTATACTGGAGATGACCACGGCCCAAAGGAAGTGTGTGAGTCATACTATAGGAGAGAAAAAAAAATCAATTTTTCATCGTTTGCTTGTTTTCTTGGTCATAAAATAGGGGGTGGGGTCCCCTTCCTATAATAATAAGGGTAGGGTTGATCGGTGCAATACCGGTGGAGGCTCTTTGCGCTGTCATCAGGTCCCCGACAGCGGTGTCGGTCCCCAGCGATCAAGGAGGGGGGAGTGCCCCAACTTTCCCGCTGCCTGCTGCTTTGCATATGCCATCCCGGTCCTTCTGTCCGCCACACGGCACTTTTCTCCCAAGGTCAAAACATTTGTGTGAGATGTCAGAAGTTCTTTAGACAAAACGCTCCCTGATGGATAAATGGAATCCTAACACGAAAGAATGATCCGGGCTGCTGAGCACAGATTCACACACTGTCCACACTGGTTAAGTGCTGACAGGTAGCACGTCCCGTCCTTTCCACATTATGAACTCTGACTGTAATAGGGAGGGATCCCAGTACAAGCCACTGTACAATACAAACGCCTCGGTTAGGAATGTGATTTAAAATCTGATAGTTTGGGTAATGACTATTCTGCACATCTCTGATCTGAAAAATACCAAAGGAACAACTGCGGTTTGTTTTATAAGTTGGAATTACACTGCACGTATAATCCTTATGCCCATAAAATCGTCTTATATTCGCAGCGAGGATACTTGAAAAATCTTTGTGTGCTTCCTTAACATGAAAAAAGCATTTTGTTTATAAGCATTCAACCACACTATTAAAGTGCGGGCCTTGGTTTGTCTCAGGCGGAGAAAGCTGCAAATTGTTGCACCACAGACTCCAGATTTCCTTCCTCTGCTCCTCTTCCAGACCCAACAAGGAGAATGTTTCCTCGCTGTGGAACAGTAGCCAGAAGAAGACCTATTTCTAGCACGGCGAGATGCTCGTGTTTTGTCACTTACCCTTTTTTTCTGAAATGTATTTAAAGCTCCCTCTCTGCATAGCAAACTCCGCTCTTTACCTTTGGGAATCAAAGAGCTCCAAACAATTAAAAATCACAGCACTTTCTAGGCGTAATCTATGTCTTTGCAGAGTTCTGCACTCTGAAGCTTCTTGTGGATGTTTTCAAACTGCACTCCCTTGTGTGTCTTAAAATAGGAGAATGTAGGCTGAGCACAAGTTGACAGTATTATCTATGTATTTGGCATCAATATTAGTGAGCTTCTGTCATTTGGCAATTATTTCCATAGTATACCATATGGTGAAGAAAATGTTTTCATTCACCCACATATGACTAAAGTTTTATTGATAGCCTTGTACTGTGCGCCGTCTTATCCCACAGAGGGTTGGTTAAGCCAACCAAGAACCGAAAGACGCACGTGCGCTTCCGTCGAGCAGAAGGGTATAGGTTTCGGAAGGAGCATCGTGCAGAAGCGGAGCGTTTCCGCGCTTCTCCTGGGTTAAGAACGCCAATTTACAGGGCGCCGGGTCTGTACCGCTCCTCCTGCCGCCGCGGTAGATGCTCAAGAGGAAATTGTCCCACCTTTTCTTTTTTTCCCCCTTCACTGTTGGGTCTTCCTGCTCAAATGCTGGACGTAGGGTGGAAACGACTCCTGCCTTTCCGTGCGCGTCACCGCGCGCGTGGCGCGTCCGCCTTTCCATGTGGCGGGGGGGACGCGGCACACGTCAGCTCTTCTCAGCCGTGAGAGAACACAGAGCAGCGGCATTCTGAGCGCCTCGTGTCTGGCAAAGGTATAATTAGAGCTTGTGTTTTATAAATAGGCACCCATGGATTCCCTCCTCCTTTGAGAATTCTTTATTATATGCATTTTCTGCTGTCTAATACGGGCTGAGCTTGCTCTGCAGCCTTGTTCTGTCAATTTAGAAACTCGAATAAGGCAACGACTCAAATCCACGGGGATTTGAGCCCATTCGTTGTGGTGCTGATAGAACTTCTGGCTTACAGCTCGTGGGTGCTGGCTTAGGCGATGGCACCCCGGGATTCTCCCACGTTTTGAAGTATGGGCGTTAATTTTGTAGAGTATTTTACTGAGCGCTTCTGTACATGGCCACGTAACGGACTATGCGGAAAATGGAAAAGGCATTTTATGGAGATTTCAGCCTTTGCTTTCAATCCTATTAGCAAAAAAACCCTCCTGCCATAGTGCCATGAATTCTGAAGTTATCTGTGAAAGAGATACTTATTTAAAAGGAAATTTCTGGTGATTTCAATACTTGACGAAATCACTATTTCCATTTTTCATGTAGGAGAGATTTAAAAAAATAAGAAGTAGATATTGGAAAGGAAACATAGAAACCCTTTTATTAAAAAACATGAAAGTGCTGGGTCTGTGTTTTCTGAGATTTGTCCCTTCCTCGCCTTTCTCTGCACCCACCACCCCTTTGCAAGTGACATTTTCAGGGAAGGCATTTTGGAACCCC
>NW_009648149.1:805959-811603 GCF_000708025.1 Charadrius vociferus
TAACTGATGATCCAGTGGGACTGATCTAGATGAGCTCTTTTGCACAGTGGTTCTGCAGAAACCTCAGAAATTGCTCGTTGCGAACCGAAGCTGAGACGTTCTTTGGGTGCCTTGGGCTGTTTGTTCCCATTTTGGGCAGCTTCAGACATGTTTTAAGAACGTTGAGCAATGGCTGGAAGAGTTTGCACTACAGCATAGTCATGAAGTGTTGTCCTTGTTTATGTGATGTTTTTGCTACAGGAGAGAAAGGCAGAAAACAGACATGTTAGAGAATGTTTCCTGAGAATGTTAATTACCTGAGAATTCCTCAGGTAATAGAAATGTTTACTTTTTTTTTTTCTCGTAAAGGTTTTCAATTACAATAAAAAAACCTAGTTTTACCTCTGGGAATGCTTTATTCATTACCTCTGTGCAAGTTTCTACTGTTCTGGAGCCAT
This sequence comes from Charadrius vociferus, assembly GCF_000708025.1. NCBI lineage: Eukaryota > Metazoa > Chordata > Aves > Charadriiformes > Charadriidae > Charadrius > Charadrius vociferus. The sequence continues at coordinate 806,397 of NW_009648149.1, forward strand.
TGTAAAAATGTTTCAAAGTTCCAAAGTTTTCGTGAATTTGGACACAAAACGTGACTCTGAAAATTCAGTGTAGGGGGGTGGGTTTGTTCGGGTTTTTTTGTTGTTGTTGTGTCCCATCCTGTGTGTTGTCTCCCCCCAAGTTTACAATGCCTATCATCAGCTTAGGAAGCAGAAACAAAGTCTTTGTTATCAGGGACAGTATCATGACAGACCTCAGGTCGCAATTCCGATGTTATGGATGATGGATGGACTATGATGACCAAAGTCATTTGGCAACTGGGTGGAAATACTTGGACGCTTTCAGCAATATATATATCTCCAAAGCAAACAAATGTATTTATGGAAATTGCCCATTTGATTCTCACAGAGCTCTGTAAAAAGATTTTGATTAGAGCCATTAAGAAAATTACAGGACAGAATGCCATCCATCACCGCAGCACGGAGGATGAAGAAGCGTGAAGTTTTAGAAGAGGAGCCGTACCTTAGGCAATGCTGCTGCCGTGGGTGGTGTTGGCAACTCGAAATACGACATGCACGTTTGTAGCCAATGTCAAAACACGTAGCAATGGAGCCGATTCCTCGGCCAGCTCCAAGGTAGGGATAGTTAGCAGTCGGTGAGCACCGTCCTGAGCACACCGAAAAATGAAATTAACTGGAGCTCAACAATTAAAAAGAACGTGACTGCAACTGAAGAGCCCGTGGAAAACCACCAACCCAACACCGACCATGGTGTCAGTGAGAGGAGTTTCCCCGAGCAGACTGTGCCACCGAGTTCCTGCGGGTGGGACGGGCGCCGTGGCGCGGAGCTCTGCCCGCCGGGGCTCAGCGATGCCGGGAGCGCGGGCTGCCGCCTCCCCCTCCTCCCGGCCGTGGCAGCTGCGCGGTGCCCGCCAGAAGGACCCATTCTCGGGGAGTTTATTCTCGTCATTCCGCTTCCCTCTTTCGGCGCTGGCTGTGGGAGCCGCTACGGGAGAGTTAAACACACAGAAGGGAATGAAGCAAAAAGCCAAGTGTGAAGTTTGCGAAGCAGCCTCGAATATTTGCGCAAACTGTTAAAGGAATACTTACAAACAACAAATAAATTTAGCGTTTCTAATTGGCTCTAAACAAAAACATGCGGTTGAATCACGAGAAATATCATATGGCGTTCCCGTTAGTAAGCTGGAAGTCCCCAGCTCTCCCAGGTGAGACCAACGTGCTAAAATAGCCAAATGCAACCCATAGTAACTAGCTAATGAGGAAGATTTCTGTCTTCCCTCCATGGAAATAATTTTTCTATGTGTGCACACATCTGCTGTGAGATTTTTTTTCCTCTTCTCTTCTTTCTTTCTTTCCCCCCACCCCCCCCCACCCCGCAAGCTTCCTAGACTTGGGAGGAGGTCGGGAAGGTTCAGATGAAAGAATTTAGTCTCTGGAGCGGCACTGATTGGCATAACTGCTATTGACTCCTGACCTGCTCTTTTTTCCATTGATCTGCAAATAGCATGAAAGCCAGGGATATGAATGTAAAAGTGAACAAAACAAAATAAAAAGCTTCATCTTGGCTATTGTTGATTGAGATTTATATGATCTAGTGCAAAATTAATAGAATGTTGTTGAGGAATTGTCTTTTGTCCTTCTTAGTCAAAGAGGAGCAAATTATTTTATTGTTTGTTCAGGTCAAGTAAAAACAACATCATGTGACTCATTAAAGGTTACAGAGCTCTCCCTAAAATTAGATCTCGGCTATTATATCACATCTCTCTCTGGATGATCTGAGTACTTAATGTACCAGAGTGTTCAAAAGGCTTCGTACACGAGACAGCTGTGTGGAGTTTTTCACATATAAAAACTGATTCCCACGTGGTTATGTGTCTTCCTCCCCTTGATACCAACACAACGTGTTTGCAGAAGTTGCATCATAGCTTGGAAAGTTATTTCCCCAAAGTCTAAGAAATAGCACTGAAGATGACAAACACATTCATAAATGTTCTGCCTCAAAAGCTAATTGATTTGGCAAATGTTGCCTGTCCAGCTGGAATAGAAATAGTTTGCATGTCTGCTACAGGAGGAACCACATTTCACTCTAGGCTGCAAGTCTGCAGGACCAGAGACTGATCTCCTGGATCTGAACTCGCCTTTTTTTTTCTTGTTCCCTTTTTTTTTGGTTATAAAAAGAATGGCATTATCTCACTTGGGTCCCTAGCGCTGTTGAGATAAAAGGAAGAGCAGAGAGCATTGAGAAACAAGTGTGTGTGGGGGTTGTTTTGTTTGTTTTTTTTTAACTTCCCCTACCCAAAACGGTTAACATGGAAAATAGCGAAGTGTGGACTGATTGAGGAAATAGTGGAAGGGTCTATTTTTGCAGCAGAGAGGGATGATTACACTGCTTATTAGTCAGGCTAAGCCCGTCTGCTGTTATCAGAGGGAAGGTAAGGCAATTATCAGTTGTTTTGGCAAATGAAAAAAAGCATCCTGAGAAAAAGAAGGAAGGTGAAGCTCTTGAGATGCTCTTCCCAGAGCAATGGAACGGAAACCATGCAAAGGAGATGGCGGTTGAACGGAACGCAACCTTGGAAGGAAGAAGTGTGGGGAAAAGTGACCGAAAGGTCTTCAGGGCCCATTGAAGTTGGACAGGTGCTAGTGTGTTTGGCGTCTCTCTTGGGTACAAAAGCTTCTCAATGAAAATTTCTTCTCACTTAACTGTCTTGTCTTGCTGCTGTTGTGACGAGGGCCTGTTGGCGCAGCTGGCAAGCGGTGGCTGTCAGGTTGAGCTGGTTGGTTTTTCGGACCAAGCTTCCCTCACACGCAGGGTTTGGGAGAGCATTCAGAGATCTAAACACAGGATCTCAGCTTAGAAGTCCAATGACTGGAAAAGGAGGCGAAGGTTTGGGTGACAATATCTGAGCAGTAGGTCATCCCCCCGAATAACAATGATGATGGCAAACAGGTCTGCGGTCCTGCGGCCGGGTAACAGGAGGCATTTTCTACTGGGGTCTGGTTAAAGAATTACCCCGTACTGCTCGCGTACGTTCCAGCTTTTTAGACAGCATGAGTCTGTGCAACAGCATACCACAACTGAAGAGCAGTTTGATACTACATCGAGAGCGACAGAAGAGAAGTCCAATATACCTGAGCACATGAATGGGGAAGATGCCATCCTAGGGCCCAAAGCAGAGCCATGTTCTGTCTTTGGCTGTAAGATAAACAACTTGTGTTCCAGTAACCCAACTAGCAGGGAATGCATCAGTGAGGTTGTGGAGTCTCCGTCTCTGCAGAAGTGGTCCTGGACAACCAGCTCTAGGTGGCTCTGCTTGAGCCGAGGGGTCAGACAAGCTGACCTCCAGAAGTCCCTGCTAACCTCAACTGTACTGGGACTCCAGATAGTTGTGCAGAAGACAGAAATTGGCTCACGAAGCTGAGATATTGCCATAGGTGAAATGTCAGAGAAGAAATTCAGACCAAAACCCATGGGGTTACTGAGGTTCCTCTGGAAACAAATGTTCTGAGGATGCGGTGTTTGGACAACCACTTTGACACTGCTGACACCAGAACTTGATGCATGATGGTGAAGATGATGTGCGAGAGCTACGCAGACAGGACACTTACAACGGTTTGGCATGCGATGTTTTGTGGTCGCTAACTGCAAGAAGGATACGTGTCTGTAAGGGTCCTACAGGAGATTATTGCATAACTTTGCATGTGGGATGGTGACAGTGTGAGATGTGGGACGGCTCCACCTGGTATGAACAACTCCCCATCAGGAAAAGCAACCGCGACTTAGGGTTGGAGTGCGTCCTGTTGGTGAGCCCGTTTCAGAATGCACAGTGTTGCCTCGGGAATATTCCTAACATTATTTTTGATACGAGATGTCCGACTTCTGCTTGCAGGAGATTCCTACTGTCGTGATCCCACTTGCATACTGCGGCAGTTGCATGTGTGCTAACAGAGAGAATCGTCACATTGTGGAGTTGTATTTAACATTAAAAAGGCATTACTGTATTATCGCAATAATACTGATGGTGAGTCTTCCACATCCAAGGCTTGTGAGCCAGTCTCTCTCTCTCTTCCTCCCTCTCTTTCCTTATCAAGGGAACTCTGTAGTATCACGTGCCACAGAAGTAGAGGAAGAATTCCCTTTTGTGTTCTCTAGAACAGCAGCTGGAAAGATGTAGTGCAGTGGGGGGCAGTAAAGAAGGGTAAAGCCTACAGGAGACGAAATACAGGTTTATCAAAAGAGCGAGAATTGGAAGTATCGTGATTATTAAAGATTTTTGCTCGGAACATTCCAATTTCGAATCCTTCTGATTCAAATTGCGCGTAGGAAAAAATAGTGCAGCAGAAAAATGCGTGCTCTGTGGCAGCTGATGAAAGGGAAAGTACGCGGGAAGACGAGCGCACGCTGTACCACGGGCTGGCAGCGTGGGGTGGCAGAGCTGCCGGGAAGGAACAATCACAACACTGTGCTGGCCAGATGTGCCTGAATTAGTGTGAGAACCTTTCAAAACTGCCCTTAATGCCACAGCAGCCATGCAATTCCTGTTACACAACAGCGCATCGCTTATGCAACGTCTCTGGAAGCGACGGGAGGAGAGGAATTCCTGTGGGAGGGTCAGCCTGATCCCGGCGGGATCCCGGCGGGGGGCAAACCGCCCGTCCTGCGACTGGGCCTTTGGGTAAACAGCATCCCTCACTTCCTGGCGTTTGTCAGAGGCTGACAGTGTCTCGAGCGTGCATTTAACACGCCGGGGAAGGCCGCAGGAGGAAAAAAGGCGGCTAAATTGTGTGTGCCTATAGGGAAATAATCTGTCAGTGGTTTTTTGATCATTTTTTTCCTGCTACTGGTGAATGTCTCTAGCCATCCCGGGAGAATTTTAGGAAATGGCACTCCCCAAACCTTTTGGGGTGGCCAACCCCGTAAATCCCGCAAGGGCTGGAATCCGGTTCTGTGGCGCTTTTAGCAGCTCCCGAGGGCGGAGGCGGCTTCGCTGCGGAGCGCGTTGGTGCGGCTGCCAGCCCTGCTTGCCCGAGAGCCATAATTTTGCCTTGCCAGCATTTGGCAAAAGTGGTCAATTTTTATTAAATCCGAAGTCGGGGCGGGTGGAGAGAAGTACCGAGGAGGAATTTTTGACACCACCGGGCCGCGGGGCGGGATGGCCCCCGGGGGGTGCGAGGGGGGAGGATGGGGACGCGCATCGCACCGGGATGCGGAGGGGAGGGGAGAAGGG
>NW_009648149.1:812124-814776 GCF_000708025.1 Charadrius vociferus
ACCGCTCTCGGGGATGCTGCGGCGGCGTAGGTCCCGCTGGGTGTTGGAAGTGGTTTCCTGATTTTTAACTCTCCAGTGTTTCAATAAAACACGGTGTCTCTCCATAGAAAGTTTGGAAGCTGGCTGCGTGAAACGATGCGGTTTTGGGTTTTTTGTGTGTGCGGGGGGGGGCGCCGGCATCAGTTTGGGGTTCTGCAGCCCGAGCCGTGTAAAACGCTGAGGATAACGCCCAGTGAGAAGCAGTCGCTTGTTTATTTCTTTTTAAAGCGTTTTCATCTTTCTCGACGATTAACGGGGAGAGCGGGCTTTACGCCATTAGGAGATTACACGCTTACCGTAGCTCGGTTATTGCTGCTCCTAATGAACCTCGCGCTCCCCGCGCTTACGCTGTCTTCTCTTCAGTCGGGTCGGCTGGAGCAAAATTTGTTTACCAGGAGTCGTGCACCATACTTAATCTACTCGAATCCTTCTTTCCGATTTAAGTTCAGTAATCCCTTGGCTTGATTTGATTATTTTTTTTTCCCCCGAGTCTAACTTTTTATTCACGTATTGCACTTTTGCCATGATATTGTTACAGCTCCAGAAAAAGGCATTTTCTCATTATGTGGAATGTGATTGCAGTGGGTTGAACCTCCTTGCTTGTGATAAATCTCCGGTTTAATTGGCAGTAGTTTTAAGCTATGAAGTATCTGGCTGTATTATTTTTTTGTTGGCGTGTCGCTCACTTAGGTCTCCAGATTACAAAGTATTTTAGCCGTATGCATTTTTAATGATCCTGTGATCGGCTGTAAAATACTGCAGGAGGGATTTTCAGTGGGAATTTGGAATCGTTTTATAGCAAGTCAGCCTGCTTCTGGTGTAGTAGCTACTGAAAATACAGTAGATGTCTATGTAGGGCAGCTGACAAGGATTTTTTATGTATGTCTCGATTATACGCCGTATTTTGAGATGTCCTGAAGTCCTCGTGCTTTCTGTCTGCAGAATCGGGGAATCAAAAGGAATAATAATAATAAAAAAGTCTGTTTTCTTTATCCTGTTTCAGACGGAAAGGTTGCAGAGAAGGAAACTTGGTGGGTTCACGGGCAGTTAAGGCAGTCAGCCAGGCAGCACTGAATTATTAGGACATGAACAAATGTATGTTTAGAAGTACCTTAGTCAAAAATTGTGGGATTACTCTGGAGGTTCCCTCCTGGTGGGTTTCAGCTGGAATACATGGGGCTTTCTAGGCCTCAGATTGCGTCTGAAACTCAGTGTCTGTGCAGCCGGATAGGTTACATAAATGAAATGAGAGCTTTAAGACTAAAACCGTACTTTGGCCTCACAAGGGAGGGGAGAGTATCTGTTTGGTGAAGAGGTGCTGCTAATGGGAACATAAACATCACTACTGAACTCTGGAGCACGGCAGTTAGATGGTGAAATAATGTGCCTTACATCTGGTTTTTCATTCTTCTTGCTCTATGATTAACTTTTTTCATTTCATATGCCTTTTGTAGGCTATCTTTCAAATCAGAGTTTATTTTGTTTTCAGCGGGCATTGCAGCTCGCGAGGGGAACGGCAGGATCGCTGTAGGAAACACTTTCAAAAGAGTATGCAGAAGAGGGGGAGAGCTGTTTATTTTGAATCTGTCGCTGCACATCATCACTGCTCCCTCTGAATTTTCCCTCACTAGATATTTGTGACATAAACATATTTCAATATACATTAAAATAATTGCTATTAGTATGCTAAGTATCGGAAGCCGGCAGTTTATTTAAATGCAAACTCCAGTGAGGTGGGTAAGCGATTTGGGCGTTAGAAAAGGAGTTTTTTTCCTTGCAGCTCCGCGGCTGTCTGAATTTAGCCCCTCTCAGTCGCTGTACGTTGCAGCATCCAAAGTTGCCGTGCGCTGTGATGCGCGGCCTCTGACGGCAAGGTGGCCATCGGCCCCCTTCTGCCCGCACGTGTTGATTCTCCTCGCAGCACTGGGCTTCTCCGGCTCCATCCGCTCTCCGCTAACGAGGGCTTCGGCAGTTCCCTCCGTACCTTGGTCCAAGGGCGGCACCGTGCTCACAGCATCGAGCATCCCTGGGTTTAATAATTAATGCTAGAACATGGGAGTAATTCCCAGGGCTTTGAGTCAGCGTTTTCTTGGCTGCCGGCAGACGGGGGTGATTGATGCGGTGCGGGTTCAGGCGGGGGCGGCCCCGCGGGAGAGGGCGTTGCGGGCGCCGGCGCGGCACCCGTCCTGCCCCGCTGCTTCGCGGGGTCTCGCTCAGCCCCGCGGCTTCCCACCCACCCGCGCTTCGGGAGGAAACGGGGTTACCTGCCTTCAGCTGAGGATAAGCTTTTTCTTTCGAGTCTCCTTTTGAGCTAAAATATTTGGGCAGAACGCACGTGGCCCATTGCAGGGGCTGAGGTGGGGACTGAGGCGGCCAAGCTCCACTCAGCTCTCGCATGAAGTTTTCATTGTCTTTACTAAGGACGAGGCGTAAAGCCTCCTTTCACTGCGGAGCTTTTCCACTAAAACCCTCTTAAGTGTTAACACGAAGTAAAATAAGCAGTGCAGCTCCCTCCTTTCAAAAGAGGGAATTGGGATGAATTGGGATGAATTAATCAGCGTGGCCCCGAACGCGTGCAGCGTGTTTCTAGCACTGCAGGAGCAAAGCAGCAAG
>NW_009648149.1:814837-818962 GCF_000708025.1 Charadrius vociferus
TGCCAAAAATGTCACCTCGCGCCTGTTTTGGTACAGAAAAACATCTTCACAATTATTTTGAAAAGAAAACCTCTCATCGGCCGAGGTGTCCTCTCTGATGAGGGGGAGTTATTTCTGTGGTCTCAGTGATTAAAACCCGATTCCGTCTGTTTGTTTGTTTGCAATCGGTGATTGATCCGTGCACTCCTTGTGTCACTGCTTACGAAGTTATAAGAAACAGTATCGGCAATGCAGTTGTTTTGTATGGCAAAATAATTTTGGGAAGCCACATTATTTTTAGAAGTATAATGCTGTCCTGCATCTTTTCTATATTCTTCCCAGGCAATCAGTAAAGATTTAATGAGAACCCACAAGGATGAGGAGAGGAAGTTATAGAAACGTTATTTTATTAAAAGAATAAATTGCTACATGGTAAACCGCTAGGAATAAGGAAAGGGTCTGTATTCTCAGGACTGGATCCCTCTGGTGACCCTTCTCAGGACGTGTGAGGAGAGGGATGACCGCAGGTTCGCAGCGCGTCCGTGACGCTGACAGCCGGAGCGGCCGTTGATGGCCCAGCGGTGTTTCAGAGCGGTGACAAATGCAGAGCGTTTGCCCCGAGCAGGCACGGGCAGCGTGTCCCGCGTCCCTGCCTGCCCCGAGAGCCGCGCTGGGGCCAGGGGCGGTCTGCTCGGGGAGTCTGAAGGCCACCGCTGCCCGGCGGGGGCTGCTCCGTCCCCTTCCCGCTGGCTGAGCTCGGGGAGGGCAGGCAGAGAGGGCGCCGCCGGGATGGCGGCACGAGGCGCTCCTGCTTGCGGGAGGAGCAAAGGAGAATTTCTCTCTGACTTTCTGTGCCGATGCTTATCCAGGTTACGGCTGATTCCTGCGCGTGGCCCTCTCGGCTTTATGTATCCAAGAAAACAGGTTCCAGTTCGCCAGCAAAACCCCCTCAGATACCCACGTGTACAAGTCTGCAGATGATCACAATGGCTTTCTCTGGCAAGCAAAGTTTCTTATTCTGCGTTTCATTTTTCTTAAAGCTCATGGTTAACAGAAGCGGGTTTACCTGATAGTACTTCTATGTTGTGTAATCACAGGCAAGGTAGACACACTTATTAAAAAAAGCTAAAGGTTTTTTACCACTCTGTGATTATAGAGTCATTTTTGAAACCCGTGCCCTAGAACATGTTAAATAATGTGAATTCTTCACTGTAAAGAGTTAAAGCTCGAGCTGGGATCTGTTGGATCGAGGTCCCCAAAGGCTCGTTGAAGAGGAGGAGTGGTGGAAGCTGTAAAGCAGATAGGCAGAGCCGGTTGGGGTTGCAGAGAGGACGTTGGTTCTTGTCAAACCTGGCTGGGGAAAGCAGGGATCAGTTCTAGCCCAGCCTTGTTAACGGGTGGGTTGAACTTCATCCACGTGTTTTTGGCCACAGTAGTCTCTTTTGGCCATTCCGTGTGAATTTTGCCTGAGGTTTAGGGCAGCCAATAGTCATCCGAGGAGAGTGATTACAGGAGAAGATTGATTTATTTTTGGTCATAGGTCAGGAGGTTTTGTGGTTTCTGGTTCGTTTTCTAAATTTGCAATTCTTTGCCCGTAGCCTGGCTGTGCTTCTCTTTCCACCTCGGAGAGTTTCAGGTCTGTGGCGTGTGCAGTCACCCTCTCCCATCCCCCGGAGGTTTGAGATGGCCGTCACACTCTTTGTGTGAACCACCAGGCAGCACAGGACGGGCTGCGCCAAGCAGTGGCGGGCGAACACTGCCTAGGAGTATGTTTTCACTGGTACGGAAAGGTTTGGGCACGTGGTCACCAGCTGATCTGAACCACTATCCATCTCTTTCAGTGGCTGCTTTTAGAGTTACTCAGCTTATTCTTTTCCATGAGTCTTCACGCTGGTGGCAGAAGTTTCCGTCTGGGGAGTGGGACGAGCAGCTCCTGGCATCCTCCAGCGTCTCTCGGTGTCCTCGCCTGGGAGAGCCGCTGCTTCAGCCCTGACTTCAGCGCGACTTCTGCCTCCCCCGAGAGGTACCGGGCGTTTTGACAGGAGGCACACCAGGCACGCCAGGCAGGGCGTTGGAGAAATGCTGCTGCTTGTGCATGGCTCAGTGCTCCGCTGTGGCTTCCTCGAGCTTCGCAGAGGCAGTAGCTCCCACCATCTATTGAAGATGACTTCCCAGCTGTGGGTCGCCTTCTTCACTCATACTGGAAACTGGGGTGCTCCCTGTTGTCCACCACAGCTCTCCTCTGATGAACGGTGATGGGTCAGGGGAGAGATGTCCACCTAACGTTATTTTTCCAGCCTAGGTGCCTTTAGGGGTACCAAACGCAGGGGCTCTGAAGTCAGAGTCTGGTATGGGGACAATCTCTGTTTTGGCAGAAGTTTGGCAGCCGCAGCCAAACTCACATCTCCTGCTTCTCTGGCTTTCAGAACATGGCGATTTTCAGAGCGGACCTCCCGTTTCCCGGTAAAGCGCATCAGTGCCTTCTCATGGCCGCAGGGGAGTCCCGGCCAAACGAAACCTTGCTGGGCCCATTTCCCGTTCCTGCTCCTGCTTCCCCCGGCTCCAGGCGCTCAAGAATGAAACTACAGCGTTATGGCCATCACCATGAGTTTTATTTTGCGTGGGCTCCCTGCCAACGCTTCTCGAGCTGTGAAATCCCATGGATTCCCAGATCAGTCGTCCTGAGGAACATCCAGGTGCTCTGGTCGAAATCGCTGGAGGTGCCTGCGTGGCTTGAGCACCTGCGTCAAGCAGGTCAACCCAGGCTTCGTCTCCGAAGCTCTTCAGGTCCTCAGGGAGCTGTAGGTGCCTAACTCATATTTAAATTGCTGAGGGGGGCTAGTGACTTCTGTGCGTTGGGACTTACTTGCCAGTTTTGCCTTCTCTTCCAAGGAGAGCTGCCCTGTACAGCCAACGGTCTTTGCCAAAAGAGCAACAGTGGTGGTGGAAAGCTGGTGACACGTCTGCCAAATGTTCTCCGTCTGTTGTCATTTGTGTTACTGAGAATTGGGCATTTGGAATGAAAGTTTTGCAGTATGAATAGCAGGTGAATATCAAGTGTATGTAGCATATTTAAATTTTAAGGTACTATCTATGTCCTAGCATTGCAGTCCCTCCGATGCATGTCCACACGCCGGAGTTGGACACAGCTGTGTGCACCCATGCAGGAATGTCTACGGAGGGACGGTGTTGTAATAAATATAAAAAATTTTCTTCTTTCCCTTATGATTTTAAAAGGTACATTTCTTGGCTTCCATACTCTCTTGGTATTCTTGTGCAGTTGAGGATCATAAATTATTTGGCTCTGTGGAGCTTTGTTCCTGTCTCTCTGAAATGTGACTGTGGTTCGTGTAGACATATGTGCACACCCCCTCATGAAATGAAGTTGTTGTTTGGGTAAGACTTTCACGTTCCAAATCCCTGCCAATTATTAAACAAGCACATTATGGCGTTTGCCTCTTGTCTGTGCAGTAATAATAAATAAATTCAGAGCAAATTAAAATAATTTATCATTTTAAACGATCGCGAATGTTTCAGATGTTATGCAGAGGAACTAACAAAACAAGGAATCAGTAAGGAATGAAAAACAGAATTTGTTCCAAAGGGCTGTTCTGTTGAGGAGAAAACAGAGACCTAAATTGCTTTCTTCTTGTCATCTTGCATAAGAGTTGACTGGAGCCGATACCCCGGGGAAGCAAGTCTCGGGGGTTGAGGCTGGCTGGTTTCACGGGCCACTCCGCCGCACGCCGTACTGGCTCACCACTGTCTCTCCTGGTGCAAATTCGCCGCGGTGCCGTGCTTGGGGAGGAAAATCTGTGCTGCAGCAGGCTCCGGGAATCAACCTGGAGGCAATTCAGCTCTTCTTGAGGCTCGCGGAGGTGGATGGGTGCAGTGAGGGCTGCGCTCCTGCAGGGTCGGGACCGCTCTTACACTGGCTGCTGTTGCCCACCTTGTTCCTTCTTAGGCGCGGCTTTGGCATGTGCCAACTGCCGGTGTTGTAACAGCACGGGCCAGCCTTTCAAAGGATCCTCTCTGGCACCCCTCCGCAATGGGGCTGTCGCGTTTCGTGGTAGGGGAATGCGGAGGAATAGGTGATGCAGAGCATCCCCTCCCTGCCGCTCGAGTCACCATCAGGTGCCCCCGGCG
>NW_009648149.1:819158-822250 GCF_000708025.1 Charadrius vociferus
GAGTGTGGCAGTGCTGCAGGTTAGGGACCGCTCTTACACTGGCTGCTGTTGCCCACCTTGTTCCTTCTTAGGCGCGGCTTTGGCATGTGCCAACTGCCGGTGTTGTAACAGCACGGGCCAGCCTTTCAAAGGATCCTCTCTGGCACCCCTCCGCAATGGGGTGTCGCGTTTCGTGGTAGGGGAATGCGGAGGAATAGGTGACGCAGAGCATCCCCTCCCTGCAGCTCGAGTCACCATCAGGTGCCCCCGGCGCAGGGCGAGGAGCAGCCTGGCCTGAGAATCACAGAATCATAGAATGGTTTAGGTTGGAAAGGACCTTGAAGATCATCAAGTTCCAACCCCCCTGCCATGGGCAGGGACACCTCCCACCAGCCCAGGTTGCCCAAGGCCACCTCCAGCCTGGCCTTGAATAAGCAACACTTTTTTTCGGCACTAGAGGGGTTGAGGCCAGCAGCTGCGTGAAGGCGAGGGCAGGCTGATCTGGCTGGCCGCAGCTCCGGATGAATTCAGTGCGATGTTGCAGGTGACAGCGGCGGCAGTGGACTCGCCTGTGATGAGGTAACGCCGCACTAATCAATCAGGTTAATTGATCGTATCCATCCGCAGGCTGCTGGTACCAGAGCTGCCGGCTCCTTTACCTTGCTTCATCTGCGAGTCAAAATGATCTGCAAAGATAAGGTTGAACGACAGACGTTTGTCTCCTGTGAGGATGCTGTTCCTCACGAGCACCATGGGGAGAAGTTCGCTAAATGCCCCTCTGCTAAGGCACTGCCTGTTGGCAGAGTTGGGAGTTCAGAGTCCTCTTCAGCTCTGGCTCTCTTTCAGCCTGTGAGCAGAGATGATCAGTACAAAATCCACGTACTTGCCAGAAAAGAAAGGTCCCACTTGGAAGCAGAGGAATGACCTCCTCAAATTTGCAAAATTTCCGTTTCCTTCCACTCAACCCAGCTGTCCATGCAAGGTTGGTGCTAACTCTGCCACGTGCTTACTGAAGGTTGTAATCATTTGGGCAGTCCCTCCTCTGCCTCTCGTTGGTAGATGCACCTCCACCATGCTGTGAGCGTGGGGCAGCCACCCCAAAGCCCTCACCGCCGAGCCAGCTCTGGAGCAGAGTCATGTAGTGGCACCAGCGTGACCCCTTGCTGGGGCTCAGTAGCTCTGCTGGGTGCAGGCGGTCCGTCTCACCCCGCATTGCTGGGCTGCTGGGTGTGGGTGGTCCACCTCACCCCACATCGCTGGGTGTGAGTGGTCCATTGCATCCCGCATTGCTGGGCTGCAGGGTATGGGTGGTCCACCTCACCCCACATCGCTGGGTGTGAGTGGTCCATCGCATCCTGCATTGCTGGGCTGCGGGGTATGGGTGGTCCATCACACCTGCGTTACTGGGCTGCTGGTACGGGCGGTGCATCACCCAGGGTGCGTCGCTGGGCTGCTGGGCATTCGCTCCTGTAGGCGGTGTGGCAGAGCACGGCCTGAGCCCGGCTTCGCTACGGGTCTGGATGAGGTTGTGGTGCTCTGGTACAGGCGTGCCAAATCCCACTCACCTTTACCCTACCATATCAGAAACTATCGGGCTATCTTCTTTTTACTTTTTTCAAATATTTTTCAACCCGGCAGAGAAGATATTTCTTCTTCTGATGGGATGGACAGGTTTTTTCCCAGCTTTACAGCTGCCGGAGACCCCAGAGGGGGCTGGATTCATTAGCGCACCTGCATTTGCGTGTGGGTGGATATGTAAAATAGGCCCAATAAAATGTTCAGCCATCGCAGCAGCGTTTCTTGGTGCTTTTTCCGTAGTACTTTCTGTATACGTAACAGCACATGGAGCCAGTAGGTGTCTGCAGGAGCTCTCGCTGTGGCTCTGCTTTGGTACAGCGTAGTGCTCACAACGCCGGTGGAGGTTTGGAGGTGCCTTACACGCGAGAATGGCCCACCAGTGAGTTCAACCCCAGTTTTGATTTTTATACCTGCAAAACTTAAAAAAAAAAATGTCAGATGAAGTAGAACATGCTTTGTTTTATAACAGAAAAACAGTCAATCTATTTTAAAAGATTTTCCCTTGGCAACGGCAGACAATCTGGTGGTCAGACAGCCAAACAGCTATCATTAGTCATGCATAATTAAAACAAAGAGAGTATCCAACTGTTAGCAGTAGCAGTTTTGTCTTGGAAAAAATCTCATTAGCATACAATACTTCTTGCAGAAATCTTCGGTAGTTCTTCTCATGCAAATGCCAATGTAAATGAAGGAAATTCTGTATATTTATGTATATATGCTGTATTTTTTTCTATACTTATGTAAATATACAGGAATGCGATAACTGTCCAGTTTAGTACAGCATCTGTGATGTGCCTGCTGAATTTGCATAATGCAATTCTGTCAAAAGTAGGCAGGAACCTTCTTCCCTCTACAAAACATAGGCATGCATAATTTACTGCGCAGTTGTACGCCTTTGATATTTCACTGGCTTCACGTTAAAAAAATGTTTTTAAACTGAATATAATTCACCATCGTGAAAAAAGTCCCTTCCTGACCGCCTGGTTTCCACTTGAGGCGAACGCTCCTGTGAAACGTGTTGCGGGGGTGAGGACAACGGTGCAGACCTTTGCCCTGTGCTTCCTTGGACGGGACTGACTGACAGGTTTGTTGCGCTGCTCTACACGAGCCTTCAGGTCTGCTTTTGGTGCCGCTAAGTGCGGAGGAGATCTGTTTCTTGAGGGCGCGGTCCGGGTAAGGAGCTGCCGAGCGGCGGCACGGTGCCGCAGGATGCGCGCAGGCAGGTTAGCGATAGGAACGGGTGGGAAGCAGGAGCGGGTAAGAGTTATAAATAACCAGTTAAAGAAGAAAACAGGGCTTTGAAACCACACTCCCGTTTCTTACGCGTTGGAGAGGGGAGCACCTGTGACCCCCGGGTCTAGATGCGCGCTGTCGCTCTGCCTCCAGCTACGGATTCACTGCCCTGGATTAGGCAAGGATGGCACGGAGGACAGTTCTCTCCAAGGAAAGGTGGTTGAAGAAGGGAAGGGGAAGTTTCAGACAAAGTTCTGGTTGATGTAGTGTGTCTAAGGTGTGAAGTTATGCGAAAATAAAGA
>NW_009648149.1:822284-823529 GCF_000708025.1 Charadrius vociferus
CCTCGGGGGGGCTGGGCGCCTGCCCAGGGGCTTCCCCAAACCCACCGCGCAGACGGGCCCTTGTGGGGTCTCCAGGGGCAGCAGGAACCTGCTGATTCAGTGTATTTATTTTGTTACATTTCAGATACGTGGTGAAAAAGGGTACTACTTCTATCCATGCATTCAGCCATCCATCCATGCATTCCTCCATCCATCCATCCACCGAGTAGATGTTGACTTACAGGAAAATCAGCACTTCTTCTTTAGAACAGTAGTTGAATTTCTGACTAAAATAATGTATATATAGGCACATATATGTATCATAGAATCATAGAATGCTTAGAGTTGGAGGGGACCTTTACAGCTCATCCAGTGCCACCCCCTGCCCTGGGCAGGGACACCTCCCCCCAGCCCAGGTTGCTCCAAGCCCCGTCCAACCTGGCCTTGAACACCTCCAGGGATTTTATAGACTTAGTGCTGTTTTGGGTTTTTTTTTATATTAAAGCTGTTAATTTTATGTGGAAGTTGTAGAAGAACATGTGCAATAGGACAGAGTCCTTGCTCCAGCATGCTGGCACGCCTCCTCGGCGGTACCTTTGGTACCTGCTCTGGAAAGGTGCTTCCTTGGGGTTGGTGGTGGCTGCAGGCCGGCCGTGGGGAAGGATGCTCGCGGCAGCTATCGAGTGCGCCGGCAGCCTCTGGGCTATGGTGAGGGTAGATGCCACGTGGAAACAGGGAAGTGCTGCAGGAGAGATTGCTTTGTGCTGCTGTAGAACAAAAAAAGTGCTGCAGTAAACAAAGCAGTATTTTTCTAAAACGTTTTCCCCCTTTTTTCCCCCTGTTCTTTCTGCTTGGCCTTGCTGCTTGCTGCAACTTTCTCTTCCACTTGTCTCTCTGCCCCGTTGTAAAAAAACAGTCCGTGTGCCAGTCGGTGTTGTGCGTGGGAGAATAAGGTGCATTGGGACAACCTGAGCAGGTAGTCCAGTGCAACCCTCGTGTGAAAAATCCCATGATTTTTTTAGCAGGTTTTCATGAGCTTCCAGCTGAAGTGCTGAAATAGCTACGAAGAGGTTTTTCCTGGGTTTTAATAACACCGGTGGAAGTTTGCAGAGGCAACACGATAGAGCGCTTTGTTCGCTCGGGATCAGGAGCACAAGAGTGAGTGGCGTGGGTTTGTTCTCGGTGGGTTTGGGGTTGGTTTAGTTCAGGAATGCTGACGCTCCTCTTTCAGAGGAGGAGAGCTGGCGGCAGCAGCAGCGCTCCAGT
>NW_009648149.1:823754-828128 GCF_000708025.1 Charadrius vociferus
GATGAGATCCCCCTCAGTCTTCTCTTCTCCAGACTGAACAGCCCCACGTCCCTCAGCCTTTCCTCAGCAGAGAGACGCTCCAGTCCCCTCAGCATCTCCGTAGCCCTTTGCTGGACCCTCTCCAGCAGTTCCCTGTCCTTCTGGACCCGGGGAGCCCAAAACTGGTCACAATACCACGTTGTCACTATGGGGCCCGGTGTGGGGCTCTGCATCTTCTGACATTTCTTCATGGTCTCTTGCCAGTCTGGAAAGCCCTCCAGAGCTGGTGGGCGCTCCTCTGCTGGAAGGTGAAAGCCCGTGGGAGGTGTGGGGTGGGCGCTGGGTGTGATAACAGCACGGTGCTGCCGGGAGCAGGCTGCGAGGGTGCCCGGGACGCGGCTCTTGGGGGGACAGTGCTGCCGTGGGCTGGCTGATACCGAACCCCCAATTCACCCGTTTATAATTATCAGAAAGGACTTTAATGGGGGAGGGTGTAACTGAACACATTATGTTCGCTCGTTCTTTGTGACTGTGATGCTACCCGCTGGAAGCGTTCAGCTTGACACAGGAGCTCCAGACGTAACCTTAGCTTTCAGTAAATTGCGGTGTCACTTAATTTTAAAATAGAGCTGTAAATGCACGATGGGAAAATGAAAATGTTAAATATTGCAGCTGATACTTTTGGTAAGTGGTACGTTGCAGTCTTGGAATAAACATGTTTTGTGTTTGTGACAGAGCTCAAAATAAAGTGTATATTATTACTGATGTAATTTAGTACCAGATGAGACTGTCTGTGTGATGTGTGGTGGAACAGCACGATGGTCGGGAGCTCCCGTGACCGGCGGTGGGTGTGAGAGCTGAAGCGTGTGCGGAGAGCGAGGTCTGTGCCGAGAGCCACACTGCGCTCGATGACGAGTGGAAATTGTCATCACAATTTTGCAACCAGTGTCTGTGCCTCAGCCCCAGTGGAGGACTGGGATGGTTAGTGTCTCCGCAGTTGCTTCTTCTGCTATGCTTCAGGCCCTGGACCTGCCAACACTGAGACTCCTCCGTGTGTCCGTGAGGCACCTCCTGGGTCGGTGACGCATCGCCCAGCCCGTGTCCTGGCTCGGTGCCCTTTCCATCAGTGGTACCCGGCTTGTGGAACGGGCTCACAGGTTCTCAGGTGAGGCTTCGGGAAGGTATGGGTGAAGCAGACTGTGAAGCCCCAGTTAATGGGCTGTACTGCACTGAAGACTCGGCAAGATGTGAAACTGCTAATTTTCTCCAAATTGAGTGAATAAAGGTCAAGGACTTCTTTCTGCCAGCAGAGAAGAGGAGGAGAGTGACTCCCATGCCATGACCCATGGGAGCATGAACGAGAAGAGCAGAGGTTCAGTACCTCGGAGGAAGGGTGAAAGGATGGATAATTTTCCATGTGGCCTTTTCTGCCAGTTCCGGGAAACCCAGAACTGAAGTGAAAACTGCAGAAGTCAGCGACTGCACCGAGCTGTTGGGTTATCCACCGTGAGGGGACAGTGGCCTGCGGGGATCCATTTGGGCTACCGATTGTGCGTGGAAGCACATGTGATGTTCACCCAACGTGAAGTGAATGGGATGTTCACCCAACGACCACCACAAGAGATGGAACAGCCTTTCGGTACCCCGTGCTTGGTGGTGGGATTGGTGCTTCCATTCTGAGAGGAAAATGTGGAGTTCAACCAAAGTTAAACATTTAAGTTAACGCGGCTTTAAAGAGTTTGTTGTTTTTGTTAGCTTTTTTTTTTTTAATTCTAGAAGTTGCATTGACTCATCTTTGTGTCGGTCCCTCAAATAATGCTTCTGTTAGCATTTCCTACTCTTTTTTTTGGTTTCTTGCATATAAGTGAAGGTTAACAAGGACTGGAAGTTACAAGACTTGCTCTACGAGATTTTTAGATTGATAAGATGCTTTTAGCTTAATTATAAAGAAATTGGGAAATGGTCCTAGAAGAAGTTAAACAGTGTCAACACACTTTGAAGTAAATTACAGATGAGGCTGTTCCAGACTTTGGATGCTTAAAGTCTTCAGGAGATTGAATACAGCTCTTGGTGAAACCCCAAAATAATTTGATGTCTTGAGCCGAGGCAATAACAAGTTTCCAAAGGCGGCGGGAAGGATGGATGTCTTGGCAAAAATAAACAGATAAATAAAAGCGCTGTCTTGCGTGTTTGTCCGCTGTGTCACGAGATCTGAAAGGCTGAGGTCTTTTCTGCGGGATAAACGAGCCCAGCTTTACTGAAAGCATGATTTCCAATAGGTAACTCTGTCAGGTCTAAAAGCAATTATTTCAGTTACTCTGTTCCTAACCACCATAATAGGGCAGTTTTTAATGAGGGATTTGGATCAGGTGAACTAAATTAGAGCACAACTGTATGTGAAGGTCTCAGAAAGGACTTATGTTATAAATTGACTTATTTTAGGATCTATGCTCCTTGAAGTATTGAGTTAGCTTAGTTATGTACTTTAATAGATGTGATGAAAAATCTCATACCAGTGGGAGTTAAAAGTGCAGTAGTTTTGCAGCTATTGTGTTGCTTACAGAATGAAATAATAGATAATACTGCAGTAATTAAAACATTTCTTTGTTTCTTTGCTAAATATTTTTGGTCATAAATTTAATATCGTGGTATAATACAATATTTACAAAATTATAGGTTAATACATTTAAAGTATATGTGCATTTATCTTGATGTGTTATGCCATAATTATCTTGTATTTATCGTAGGAATTAAATCAGTAAACTGGCAAAATCATGTACTTTTAAACGTGTTTTATAAATAGAAATGTTGAAGTGTTTCGCTCTCTAGCTGCTACATTAGGTCATCTCAATGTAAGTTGTATTGCAGCGCTTACGGCACACCTTTTCTGATTGGACTCGCCAAGCCACCTCTAACTTCTAACCCCACCCCAGCAGTGTAATTCTCTTAGAATTCTTGTTCAAGACAGTTATTAAGTAAATCTAAAATCAAGTATTAAAAATGTCATTGAAATGCTAATATAAACAATAGGGAAAAAAAAGACTGATTAGTCTAAAGTTTTCTTTCCAGTATTAAGGGTCTCTCATATCACGGTTCTATGTGTAAATAGATTTTCAGGTGCTGTGGGCAGTGACTGTAGGAAGCCACTGTGACCTCCAAAATCTGTTAAGTGTGGTATAACAACGCATGAAAGCTAACTTGCGTACCGCTGCTATAGAAATTATCATTATATTCCTCTCCACAAAGAAAATCCCAAACTTTACCGGGGAGATCTTATTGTGGCCTTCCAGTCCCTAAAGGGGCTCCAGGAGAACTGGAGAAGGACTTTTTACTGGGGCATGAAGCGATAGGATGAGGGGGAATGGCTATAAACGGGAAGAGGACAGGTTTAGATTAAGCATTAGGCAGAAGTTTTTCCCTGTGAGGGTGGTGAGGCACTGGCACAGGTTGCCCAGAGAGGTTGTTGAGGCCCCATTCCTGGAGGTGTTCAAGGCCAGGCTGGAGGTGGCCTTGGGCAACCTGGGCGGGTGGGAGGTGTCCCTGCCCAGGGCAGGGGGGTTGGATGATCTTCAAGGTTCTTTCCAACCCAAACCATTCTATGATTCTATGAAGTTACTTTAATGCTTCAGGATTTATTTTTTTTTGTTATGGCCTTTTAGGGTGTACATTTACATAATGGCTTGAGAAACGTCATGTACACTGTCCAAATAATCCTGAAAAATTCTTTGGCAGATGATGGTGTGTTGAATTCCGCCATGCCCTGTTAACTCTGGAAGTCCTTCAGGGCTGTTTCTGGAGAAGGCGGGGCCATGAAGTAAACTGGTGAGTTGACAATTGAACTCGAAATCAGAAGATGAGCATCCTGTCCCAACCTGTACGTGATCCTTCAGGATTTGAGAAACCCATGTTGCTTAGGAGAAAAAAATGAGAACTTACCTACTTGTCAGTCACCTGGCAGCACCGGGTCCAGCTGCGGCAGGGACACATCGCACCCGCAGCACTTCTCTGGGGCAGCTGTGCGCATCGGCGCCCGCTCAGACCTTGGCGTTGTTTCTGGGTAATTACTCAAAGATACTTAATTTAACGTTTCGCATCCTCTGTGTAAAGCAATGTCTCCCATTCTTACCTCAAAGACCACCTGCTTTTGGAGAGCTCCGTTTACTTTCTGCAGTACTCACCTATGAGACAATTTTGTGTATATATGTATATATGTTTTGAAAAGTATGACATTTGTGTTACTCCGCTTGCACCGGCGGCCCAGCTGCTGCTTGGTCTGCAATTGAGATTGGATTGCCGCTTCTGCTTTTGAAGGAACTTTGATTCTCTGCCAGGAGAAAAGCTGAAAAGAACAACTGAAAAGAATATTTACTGATAAATAACCAATGCAGCAGACAT
>NW_009648149.1:828162-830269 GCF_000708025.1 Charadrius vociferus
GGTGAAAGGTGCCAGGTTTATGATGCCCGAGTAGCCCATCCCGGCTGTGGCGGGGGCGCTGGGTAGCCCTTCCCTCCCAGTGTTGGTCCACCACCGCCCCTCACACTGCCCTGCGCCTCCCAAGGGCACGCGCGTCCTGCGGCATCACCCGCCTCACCCCGCGCGTGCCCGCAAAGCCCCCTGGGGAGAACGGCAGGCACGGGGTCCTCGGCCATGACAAGCAATCAATCTGTTGTATATTTTCCTCTGTAGTTGGTGAACTTTGCTTTTCCCTCCGGGATCTGTGAACACGTGCGTAGCGGGATGAGAATCAGGTGAGGGGAGAGAGGAGGATGGGAGAACGGCCGGTGGTGACGGAGTAGGTCACCGATGCGCAGGTGCGGTGCTGCGGTCGCATTCGCAGGGGACCGGGTGAGGAGTAAATATGTTATGAAAGTGGCCTAATTATGACGGGCAATTCCTCCCCCTCCTCCCCCCCCACTGGAACAATTGGACTAGAAAATTGTACTAGACTTTTCATTCTGAGACTGTTAAATAGCAGAGGAAGAGAGAACAAAATGTATCTTTTGTCACGACTATTTATTTTTTTTTAGTATAGAGTCTTGCACGTGGCTGGAAATTAGTTAAAATTAATTTAGTTAATTGTATTTAATTTGTGACTGATTTTTTCCTGCACAAACCTTCTTCACGTGACAGTTCTGGTAGTCTGGCGGTGTATGTGCTAAAGACAAACCCCAGCCTGCCCGCTGAATTTGGGCGAGGTGGTCATTCGGGGCGTTGTGCGGCTCGGGCTGGGGGGAGGCGTGGGGCTGAGCAGAGAGCGCGGCGCTGCCTCGCAGGGAGCAGCAGACGGGGGATTAGCACCCAGCAAAGGCGGGGGGGGAATTTGCTTATAATCCGCAATAAGAGGCAGAGCGGCGGATGCCGTCGGCAGCGGGGCGCGAAGGGGCGAGCGCAGCGGGGGCCCGAAGGCGCCTGGAAATGAGTATCCATGAAACGCCAGAAACTGCTCAAAATTTAAAATTAAACCTGGGGCGCAGGTGTGGCGTGGAGAAGACCCGAGCGTCTTTAGCACAGATACAGGAGTTGAATTTTCTGATTATTTTTTTATTATTATTTTTATTTTTTTTTAAATAGAGCTGGCTGCTCTGGCCAGGCGATGATGAAGCCTGCCGCTCCCGGCCGGGCTGCGATGGGCAGAGGGAGCGTGGCCGAAGCGGCGGTGCCGGCGTTGGGCAGCCGGGGGTGTCCCAGCCCCGCGGGTGGCAGTGCGGTGTCCGGGGGTGGGTCGGGGTGCTGGCGTCGCATCCTACGCACTGCACAGTTGCGTCCGGGTTTTTTTTTTCCCCTCTTCTTCTTTCATGCATTATATCCAAATATCTGATCGTGGTGGTGTTCCTTTTTTGTGTCTCTGTAACGAATTTGTGATTCATTCGTCCTGATTTTATTGACAGGTAACGGATATAAAATAGATGTCGGTTTGGGAGGTGTAAAGAGCACTTTCTCTGATCCTCATCTCATTGAGAGCAGTAGTTTTGTGTAAATATTTCAAGTTAACATGCGTTCTTTGATAAATAACAATAAGGCTTAAGTGGTAATGTAAATAATTAATGTCTTCGGATGCCTGGCCTTTCTATATATAGGTAAGCGGCACGCCGGAGTAGTTCTACCCCCTGCATGTTATTGTTTCCTGTACCCACGGCCTCCTCTCCCCAGCAGCAGTTCACCTTTCCCTTCCTACCATCTATTTTAGCATTACTGTTTGCTGCAATGAAGCTATTCAGGCCCAGGGAAGACATTATTCTGTTTATGAAAATAGTAATAACCCTGAACGCCACATATGTATTTGGGACGTAATTCAAATAACTCTCGAAATAGCACATTTCCAATGGACTATGCTGATTCCTGCTTTTTTTTCTATATTAGCTGGGTAAAGTAAACAGTGAAGGAGAAGATTTTATGCAACAAAATTTACTTTTAATTCAAATATACTTCCAGGATTGTAAAGCGTACTTTTTAATATTTTGGACACATCCACAAACATTTTCTTTTTACCAGATGAACCAAGTGAGTGGCCAGAAGGAATATTGTTTTGAAGTGTTAAAGA
>NW_009648149.1:830320-843010 GCF_000708025.1 Charadrius vociferus
TCTCCGTGACTGGGGAAGCGGTAACTGGCGGAAGAGCCGGTGCAGGAGCCAACTTGGGTCCGGAGCGAGTGGGAGGAGGTACTCGGGTACTCGGCCACGGGGACAAGATGGTGGTTTGGCGTCCGGGGTGTGGGTAGCTGACCTGCTAATGACAGCTACGGTGAGGCGTGAGCAGCATCCGCTCGCTCACCGAGATTCAGCTCGTGATGAAGTATTTTTGGGATGCAGTGCTTGGAATTGTAAGTGCATAAACCAAAACCAACCACCGAAGAAAACATCGGCGTAAAGCTTCAGATGTGCACTCAATACCGAGTATGTTTGAGATTCCTGTGCTTCTTTTTGGGGAGGCAGGGGAGAAGTGGAATAAGCTTACATCGTTAACGTCTTTTGCAAACCTTTTGTGTTTTTAGATGGAAGATACTACATTGTAATAGAACAAAGTAATATTATTTTTTATAGGAGGAAATGATGTGCAGTGTTTACTGTTGATCAAAGTTTATGTTACCTAGAATGCAGTTTCTGTGCAAATGTTTGCCGTCTCTGGAGATGACGTGACACGTTATTCATAAGTTAGAAGGAGATAAATTACAATATCCAAAGCACATCTGCTGGTAAAAAGTTTGACTGGGTGCAGAAGAGCAATACAAATATATTCATAGGAGAATAAAGGATTCCTTTTCATGTTTAAGAATATTAATTTGACTACACATGTATGCTGTTTAATAATATACATCTATACCTGTGTGATGGCAGAATCAAGAACGTTTTCTTTCTTTTGCTTCATCTGGATGAGAATCAGTAAACTTCATCTAAAATTGCGACAGGAATTCAGCGCGCTGATTATTGAAGTCGTCAACCCTTTTATAAAGTTCCAGCATCTTCTACGTCGGTTAGCGCAATCAGTTGATAATAAAGAGCACCACTCAATTAACAAATAAGTGCCGTTGGCAGTACTGAAGTATAATTTTGGCCATTTTTAATAGGCGATGCCTTGGTAGGGCGGGCGTAGTTATTAGGAGATAATGAGCGTGGGGAAGAGGCGGTATCAGGGACGTGCGGATGGAGTGCCCGGTGCTGAGCACGCCACGCTGGCGCCTGCCCAGTCCCCGGCCCGGGGGGGCCGAGCTGAGCCCGGGAGCCCCGGCTCGATGTGTGTGTGGGGGGAATTTCCTGCTTACACCTTCATTTCCTGCGGAAACGGGCATTTCCTGCACTTTTCTTCCTCTGAGAATCCTGTCTGTATATATATTTTTTTTCTTTGGTTGGTTTGGTTTGTTGGTTTTGTTTTTGTTTGCTTTTTCTTTGGGGTCGGTTGGGTTTTGTTTGCTGTTTGATGGGTTTATGTTGGGGTTTTTTTGTTTGTTTGGGTTTTTTTTTTTTGTTTGCTTGTTTGTTTTCCTGTTCTGGCAGCAGTGTATAATATTTCAGATTCGGAGTTATTTTCTGAAAACCTTTCCCCCAGCCGCCCCCCTGCCCGCAGCAGAGGGATGCGCAGTGTCCCCGTCTCACAAAACTTTACCACATTGCGATTCCGAGCCTGGGACTGGGGGAGCTGGACTTTCCTAGAGTTCCTCTCTCTTTAACAACAAGTAGATGGTTCCTGTAATGGTTCCAAAAACATTTTCACTAGCAAAGAACTTCTTTAAATAGTACTCGCTGAGTGAAGCCGCTAATTTGCATGACAGCTTGATTAAACGTAACCTGGTTCCACACTTAATTTATTTTGAAAGTGTCCAACATTTTCATTCCGTCCCATTAATTTTAAATTAGTAGACTAGCTTGATTAGATTATTTAAGAAAAAAGGTAATTTTATTATCTTAATTTGTGTAAGTTCAAATCCATACTGTAAAGTGGTTATAAATAACAAAACTGTTTGCACCAGCATAAAGATCTATCGAACCTGTTAGTGTGATGCATAATGAAATGAAGAATGAGGTCTTTTAATGATCAGTTTTAACTTCAGCAGAGGTTGGGTTGCAAATTTGGCTCCGTATTACAATATATATTCCTGAGTATGTCGTTTGGGGGAGAAATGAACCTGAAAAGATAATATTTAAGAGTGCATTTTATACAGATCTTCAAGAGGACTCCATTTTCAACAGAAAGTGATTTTTCAGCCGCTGGAAGTGCCTTTGGAGCTGGTTTTTAGTTGTTTTGAATAATTAATGATACCGATACACGTTAGTGTCTTTATGATAGTATAAGAAAAGCAAAAATGAAACCTTCACAGCAAGAAACGAAGGGTAGGGGTCGTGTTTGTTACTCAGTTTGCTGTCCTCATACCAGGTGTTACGAGGGTGAATTGGTTTGTCTGTGCCTGTTCTGCCTGAGGACGAGCGAAAACGCCGCCCCTCATCCCGCCGTTTCCAAACTTGCCCTCTTCTCCGCTGCCGCGGGGGGTTGTGGCTGAGGAACACGCGGGTGCGAAGCGGAGCGGCTCAGCCTCTGCACTGCAGCTGGTCCAACCATGGAGTCCTCTGGGTCGGGAGGGACCTTTGAGATCATCGAGTCCAACCATCAACCCCACACTGCCAAACCCACTGCTAACCTGTATCCCTCAGCACCGCGGCTGCCCCTCTGTTAAACACCTCCAGGGATGGCGACTCCACCGTGTGGAGGTTGGGCACAGCTCTTTGCTTCCCATTAGGCTGGAGGTGGGAAGCATCGTGGTGGTACCCAGTCCTGCAGAAAAGGGTCCAGGCAAGATCTTTTAAAATCTATTTCTACATTAATTTAATTAGCTTCTCTTTCCAGGGCTGGACTTGTACAGCCGTTAACAGAGTATTTCAGATTTCTTAAGAAAATGGACCCAATAGTTGAGATTATCTCCCATCTATTCCAAATGGGTGTTTTCATGAGGATGGCTGTGAATACTTTTCCTAGCTAAAGATTATGCTGGACATCATAAAATATGTTCTGATCGCTGGCTAGAGTGCTGTTGTCATTATTAGTGTCTCAGCACAAGAACAAACAAGTATTTGTGATAAATTATACTTTCAGAGTAGTTGGAAACAATAGAGGAGTCCCGGAGTTGCGGTTTGCAGTATGGCTAAGGATTCATGCACAGCGCGAAATTCTTTTTGATTTCCTTCCTTAGGTCTGTACTAAAATTGTTTTTCTTACTCATTGACTACATTAATTAATTTTAAAGTCTTTTGGGAAAATGTGTTTTAGTAATATCTTGAAAATAATCTGAGTGCCAGGGGAGCCTACAGTTTGTTTTTCCAGAGTAATTTTAGCAATTAGGAGCCTTAAATATTTATTTGTTTGTTTGTTTGTTTGTTTGTTTTTATAACTTCTGAAAACAGGAAAGGGGCTTTGGAAAGTCCTACCCTGCTGATCGGTCAAACGCGCTGGGGCTCTGCATTGCCGTGGAGCTGTAGATTGCGCAGGAAGGAGGAACATCGCTCCCAAAGGCAGTGATGGCACTCCAGGTTCTGTCTTCATCCAGCTCGTGTCTGTAGCTGTAGCGAGTGCAATTTCCAATGTGCAGGATGTTTTTCCTAAAAGTATTTGTGAAAATCCGGGCATTCGATTACTTTCCAAACTGATCCTTGCGATTTTTATTCGTACACAACATAGAAAAGATTTTTGCAGTTCTCCAAGGCAGCAGTGATTTTTAGATTGGTTAAAGTAAACTCGCGATGTCGAGTGCTGATTGTCGGCTTTGGGTTTGTTTTTTTTCTGTGCGTAGTAATTTTCTGTCAGAAACAGTAAAAGTGACAACAAAATACAAAGACCAGATGTGCTGTGCAATATGATTGATATTCGCGTTAATTTGTTATGTGAAATATTTGATCAGGGTGGGTTCACCTTGCTTCCCTGCTGGAGATTAATTAAATTTCCTAAATTAGGACCCTAATTTACTGCTCTAACTACTCTAAAAAGGAAAAAAAAAAAAGAGCAGGGAATGCTTTCCAAGGCTGATAGGACTACCTGCACTCTGACTACGAATGCCTTGCGACGGGCAGGATGGTCTGTGTCATTAAACTAAAGCAGTCTGTAACCCCAGAAAGTCTTTGTCAGTTTATGGCCTCTGAGATTGTTGGTCTAAACAAAAAGAACCAATCCCAAACCCATAAAACCCCTTTGGAGACGATCACATGCTCCTGGAGCGATGTATGGCTGACATGACAATCTCAGATCCACTGAATATGATCTGGGCAAGTGGCTCAACGTATCTCACGGTGACGTTACACCTGAATACGTAGAGGAGAGTTTTGCCAAAAAATAGTTTTCATTGTTACGATCTGTCATCCAGCTTTACCGTCACTGGCTGTGCTCATCTTGAAATCTCGACTCCTGAGTCTCTGCCCTCTTTTGGCTCTTTTTTTTTTTTAATTATTATCATTTTTTCCTTTTGAAGAGTCCTATTCCACACTTTTGCAGTGTGGACGGGCTTTGGATCTCATTGACTCCCTCATTTCGTATCTCTCTGCTCTTGAAAACTTGACCTGCTGTCTCCATGAAGATGACACACAGATGCATTTTCATTTCAGATTTGCATCCTGGGTTTGCAAACTGAAATCTCCATTTTTATCTTCTGACATCTCCTTGTAGATACCGACCGAGGAGCTCAAGCTTTACGCTTTTTAAAAAAGATCATATCTCTTCCTGCTCTCTCCAAGAAATGCCTCTTCAACTGAGCCTCCTGCGCGTGAAGCGGCAGCGCGGCCGCTGCTGCCCTCTCTGCGTCCCCCATCCGCGCTCGCTCTGAACCTTCTGCTGCTTTCTGCCTGACACCCCTGTGGAATGAAAACTCCCGTTCGAGCTTTTCCGTCTTGATTCATGGATTATTTTTCCTTCTGATTTTAAGAAACACCATCTCGCATTGTGACAAATATTTTGTCAGACCGTCCTCTTGGTATCCTGCCGCAGTTTCCTCTGGCTTCAGCTTCTCCATCTCATCGGGGATAATGTATTTCTCTTAACATCCAGGTTATCAGGTAGTAATAACCAGCCATGAAAATGAATGTCTTTAATTTGGCCACTGCCCTGGATGTGACAGTGACAAAGACAGCTCATTGCCTGTGCTGGGGGGAGGGCACCCCATAGGTCTTCATTTCCAGCTCTGACTGCGGAGTTTGCGATTACGGAATGGAAAACAATGAAGACGGAGAGGAGAACATTTCACATCTGAATGAGAGGACCGAGACGTGACACTAAATATACCTCTAAAAGAGAATTTATTTCCTAAATCACTTCCACTTTTGAGTTTGAATAGTAGTTATGGATGAAAACGACCCGCATTTAATCAGGGAGTGGGTGAGCACTGAGGAAAATACTGTGGGCGTGCTAGTAAATATTTATTTGTGATAGATGTGCCTAAGTGAAGGATAGAATTCAGCATTCAGCGGGGCCGAATCCATCTCGTGATGTAATTTACATTTTCCAAATTTATGAATATATGTATGAATGGCTGAATACAGACTGCTATGAATACTAGTGGTTGAAGGTCATGCCATATTTCACTGGAAAGCTAATTTTCCTGAGGTATATAATAAGGTTTCACATTTGATCTGTATGTAATGATTACTGGAGCATTTTAACATTCTATTATTGTGTAAATAAAGGTAAGTATGTAAATATTTTTCTTACACTTGATGAAGCAAGTACTGTTTCTGTGATGTATGTGAAAGCAGAAGCTGTAGCTGATCCCAGTGACGTTCCTGTCTATGACACCATAGCAATGGGACGGGCTCGTGCTGGGAGGAAAGAGTAAGGTGCCCGTCTTTGCGCTGTTGTTCACATTTTTCAATAACTGCTCTCCTTTTGGGAAGAAGTGGACTGATGTCTCTTGGAAATGATTAAATGCTTTCCGAGGCAGATGTTGTACACTTGTCTATGAAGGGTGCCCATCTGGGAGCCAGCAGGTCTGGATGCTCTGAACCTTGGAGTGCTGCAACACTTGGTTGAGAAGATCACCAGTCCTTAGATTTTATTCCGTAATAATACACAATCTAAAATACTTTGTCAAAAAAATCCAACAGATTCAAGTAGTTAACCAAATCAGTATAATTTTTTGCGTTCTTTTGTGACGAAGGAACTATTTCACATCTATCCCAACCTTCTGAGGTTTGTCTGAAAGGCCACATGTAGTACGCACTGCCTATTACTGCTCTTTGATTTAGTACTGTAAAAACTCTTGTTTCTTAAAAAACCCAAAAGGCAAGCTGCGAGTTCAGTAAGGCTCTGTTAAGTGGGTTAAGATTCTGGATAGTTAACAGACCTGAGAAATATCATCAATGTGGAGTCAACACCGAGTGTGGATGGGAAGGGTATTTCTGTGGCGTTATTCAGTAGTGAGCGATGGGAGCAGTTCGGTTTGGTGTTTGCATGAATATTTTGAAATTTGATATGAAATTATTGATGATAGAATTTAAAAACGACACAGGGAAGAGTGGAGTAGCATATAATGAAGAGGAAAGCTGCTCAAAGGGAACATCTTGGTGGATCCGTTCTAAAAATAGAGTTTATGTTGGGTCCTCCTATAACACAATGGCAAAATCCACACTAACGGGATCCAGAGGTGCACACATATGGCGTAATGAATAGGAATACAGATGCCTTGCTGAGACAGGTAGTGAAATACGATGTACAGTTCTGGTGCATGTTTTCCCAAAGATGCTGAAATAACAGAAAGATGGCAGAAGAGAGAGAAAAACACTATACGGGAAATAAATATTTACAGGGAGAAGCTTAGAGAAGTCAGCATAATTACTTTAGTAGAATAGAAATAGGTGACCTCAGTGTGTGGAAAAATATTTTTATTTCAGAAAAACTCAGAAAATTCAATCTTGGAAAAAAAACCACCCCACCATAATGAAAACTAATGACTAAAAGCCGAAACCGAACAATTTCAACATAAATGCAAAGCAGGTGTTTCATAGTCAATTAACGACCAGACTCAGCTATCAAAGAAATCGAGGAGTTCTTATCCGCTGTGGCGGGTTGCTTCTCCAGAGGATACATTTAGGCCCTTTGTTGAGCTGAATAATGTGAGAAAGGTGGCTCTTTCCTTGGGCATAGCTGTGGGGAGGTCCCCTTTCACTCAGGCAAAAGGGGGCGAAGAGTTCTGTTGTGCCTCAGCTCCACTCCCCAGCGCCGGCGTGTACCGCTCACAGTGGTATGGCATGTACCACTTGCTCTTTTGAAAATTTCCTGTATCTAAACCTTTTTTTCAGAGTGTGACAGGGTGTCTCTGTGAAATTAATTCAGTTCTGTAAGATACATTAAATTAATATTTAATTTTAATGTCAAAAATCTAACTTCTGGAGTGACCTAAATAAAGCCTGTTGTGTGTAGGAGTGTGATGAAGAATATTTTGATGTTGGTTGCAAGCACGGAAAATAAATACAAAACGTGTTCAGGAGATACTTGACCTTCGCCTTGTCTTTGTCACATCTGTGGCAACCTGCAACCGTGCTGATTTGAGCTGCCCGTGGAGTCAACCCAGTAAACTAAAACCATTGCTGGGCCCCCTTTCCCCCGCAGTTATTTAGCAAACAATTTATTCATGTGTCCTCTGTTTATAAACCCCTAAGTCTTTTCTATAAGTAAACAGTTCAATTTATCTTTAATAGTCAATTTTATCTTTGGATTGTGGAAGGCAGTACTTTTTAGAACCAGTGATTTCTGTCAGCAAAAAAAAATCAAATGTTACCTTTGTATTGCGGCGTGTTGGGTTCCCGATTCGTCGCGGGGGACCTGGCGGGTTCCCTGCGCCGCTGGTACAGTGCTCCCAAAGGGCGTTTGTTTGTATAAATTATTTCACTGATGGCTTTCAATCCATAAGCATGTTAAAATATTGCAAGTAAAAAAAAAAATAATAAAAAAATGCCTGGAGCAGCAGCCACTGCTCTCTTTTTATATTTTTTGGGGCGCTTTTTCAGCTAGGCTTTGACTTTGTCATCTCCTGGATAACGAACGCTGGGAGAGAGGGCTGCTGCCGCCGGTTAGCTGAGCGGGCTAATTGGAGGGGACTGCATCGGTGACAATTAGGAGGAGGAAGAGTGGAGCAGATCAATATCCTCGAGAGCAGCCTGGCCGTCCTTTGGGAATCTGTGCCGTATCGGGGCTGCCATCTTACAGGGAGAGTAGGATACAGCCGATTGCTGCTGGTAATTTATTTGCTTTAACTTACAGAACCATCAAGTATCAGATGTATAGTTCGTACAATAAACTGCATTAAAGGTTCAAGTACCAAATTTTGACGGATAGCCTGCCAGCCCTTTCAAGATGCTGCAGTGACGACGCCTTTATAGTATTTTCCTCTGTAAGAGTCTGGATGTGCTGCTGAGTGGTGTAATGACTATGGAGGCGACTGTTCGTCCACTTTCTGAGCTTTGAGGAGAGGGTGATGTGAGACGGCACCGTCCTGGTTCCCAGGGGGCTAAGGAGCCTCCTGGCTCGTGCCATCGCACCCGGGGACAGGTCCGGGGCAGGAGGAGGTGTCCCATGTCCCGCATCCCGGCCGGCAGCGCGGGGCAGTGGGGTGCCTCCCCCGACAGACGGAGCTGGCTCGCTTGGTACCCTTTTCTCCCGCGGTACCATGTGGCACCAGCTCGCTGCGGTCCTCCCTTACGGTACCCGCTGTGTAAAACCCGCCAGTTTGTGCAGAAGCCCTCACATGGTGCGTTCAGGCGGAGACTGCAGGAATCCGCATCCTTCTGCTGACTCCGCTGTGATGGATTCGCTGTCTCTGAGGCTGTCAGAGACGTACATGAAGTTCTGTTTTTACTGATCTGGTCTTAAAATGCCGCTCGAGGGCCAGTTTTCACAGCCGGCAAAGTGCTGCTGTGCGGCTGCACCGGCGGGGCTGACGGAGGGCACATCTTTACCGAGTCCGGCACGGGCTGAGTCAGGTAAAACGGGCTCAAAGCTTTTCTGCATATTTTCAGAGTTAAAAATATTGCTAAAAGTTTTGAGGAAGTTTCAGCAAATATAGCAAGAAGTCCGTAGCGGCAGTGATAAATCACATTGTGGGATCCTGACAAGCACCACTGGGGTATTTCGAGGGCGATACAAATCTGCCTGCTTAGCCGTTCCCGGCATTACCCAGGTTTAATGAAGATATCCTGTAATCTTGAGGATCCAATTTACTAACTGTCAGTGTTAATGTAATCTCTATAGAAGTAAAACTCCGGGTTTGACATTAACAGGGACATAGACAGAATCCATTTCAGGTGAGCGTAAAAATTCGGTCTGTGAGGTACCTGTGACTGTCACAGGTGAAAATATGTGCTAATGAAGTGTGTATTAGTCTTAGACAGGTAGAGAACTCCCTTAGTCTCTTAATTTACTTTGAATAATTCATTAGCTAGCACTCTTCACCCATGACAGTCATAGGTAAATCCCAGACTGGAGCCGCTAATTAAAGTTGCAAGATGAAGGCAAGCTCCTAATGAGATGCTAGGCAAGTCCTCCAACAATACAGAGGTAATTTTAAGCGCATAAAGTTTTATTGTTGGTTTTCACAGGAGGGTAAGGAAATGCTGAGGAATGTACACTTGTTATAACAAATAATTGGAAGCGCGTGTGAATGTCGATGCGAGGCGGAGCGAGGGGAGCAGGCTTCCCCGGGAGCAGGTACCCGCGGTGTGCAGGTGGGTCCTTTGGGATCATTCAACATATTGAACGTGTTTAATATTGCATATTTAGCTTTTTATTAAAAAAAGATAAACAATGAATCTATGCGGATTTTATCAGACACATTCATAGATAAATATATAGCTAAAATATGACGTATGTCTGAGTAGCAAAAACTTGTTACCCATGTGATGATCTGTACATGCACTGTTGTCAAGTGGAACTTAATAGTGAACTTACGGAATGAAAATGTATAGATGCAGTTTTAGATAGTCAAAATTAAGATTTATTGTTGTGTCTTCTACAATGTGAAATTTAGAAATTTCCAAATTAATGTTTTGTTGAAGCGTACAGGGATTGCATCTGTGTTGTTCCTGTTGCCCGGCCGATGCAATGCACAGAAACGTTTGGTGTTGCAGTGTATTTAAATATGGTTTGTGTTGGTTAGGAATGAGATATCTAGAAATCTGTATGAGGAGCATAAAGCCACACCTTTAATGATTATTTTCAATATAGAAAATACAGCATGTCATTCAGACAAAATCAAATGGGGATTGGAGCATCTCTCTTATGAGGAAAGGCTGAGGGACTTGCGGCTTTTTAGTCTGGAGAAGAGAAGACTGAGAGGGATCTTATCTTACATGTGCTCCTAAGGGTCGGATGGACAAGTGGCGTGCTGGAAGAGCAGAACATGAAGCGTTTGACATAGAAAAAGGGCAGTGGCAGTGGTAAGGGTGTTAAGATTACCAAAACATGCATCTTGGTGAACTGCTTGGCAAAGCAAAGTTTTAAAGCCCTTTGGTTTAGCGGCCACAGCAAACCCCGTGTTGAGGGGGAAGAAACATAAACTGCCCTATAACTACACTGAGATAATATGCGTTAAAAAGTAAACCTCTCCACGACCTCCCTGTGGCGCAGTGCGGCCTTGGTTTGCCGGGGGTTGGGGCTGGTTCTGTTGGCGGCTCCTCACCGCCCGTGGCCGTGCCATGGCCACGCACTCTCCCAAACCATTGCAGCCGAGGGGCAAACACCTTCCTCACCGCCTCTGTCGGCGGCCGAACCGGGCGGCCAACCGCCGGGCTCCTCCGGCTGGAGTTTGGGAGAGGCTGAGCAGATAATGCATTCGCGTCGTTTTTCGGTGATAACCAGCAAATACAGAGAGTATGAGGAAGGTGTAAGGCAGCACCGCGCTCTCCGGCTGAACACGAATTTCTGGTTTCTTTCGTGCAGCGGTTGAGTTTGCGCTGACTGAAAGTGCTTTCGACCAAAGCCAAGTTCTGATTCATTTCCCGTCGGTATTCAAGCAGGCTCTATTTTTATGCTTATGGAAAGAATGGGGTGAGTACGGGGAATTTACATACTCTCCTGAGAGTGTTTCCAACTGCGGGTGATGGGAATGAAACCCCACCGTGTCTGCCCGATAATAAGGCAGCGTCCGTTGCCCTACAACAGAAGAATCAACAACACATCTAAAAAGGTGAACAAACTATAGCATCTGCTAAAAAAAAAAGACAAAAAGGGTTTGATTTATTTGGAATATCACTCGGGTATTTCTGAGCGTTTGTGCATGAAGGACTTCAAAACGAGTTTGTTTTCTACTGCAGGTTTTGCTATGCAGAACACTAAGAGAGAAATTCAGTGAATGAAAGGGGAAATGAGTAACGGTGAACGGTGTCAGCACCGCATGGTACCTTCACAATCCGGCTCTCTGCTGTGAGTGCCCAGCATCCACTCTGCTCTCATGTTTGACCTGGAAAACTTCAAAAAAAAAAAAAAAAAAAGCTCCTGCTAGTCACAAAGATTACCATCTGATCATCTTATTTCTGATAGAGATTAAAGAGTTAAAAGCGATGAGTTAAATGTATTACTTTGGAGGTTGGTCAGTATACGTGTAGCTGTGGCAGACGGTTGATCGACAGCAGGGACACGTCCTCATCGATAAAGAGATCTCAGAGCTCAGCGAGGCCACACAGCAGCTTCTTCCATCATGGGGGTCAATCTGCTTTTCATACGTCCTCCTGCTCTTCTCCCACTTCTTCTACAGAAAATACTGGTTTTAAGACATTTCATGTTTTCCGGATTCAAAACATTGTCACCCCGTGTATTCTGATAAAAAGAGCAAAGAGAGTTCGATGGTGTATTTTTGTGCCTATAAATAAACTTAGAAAATTATAAAGTGCCGTTGTAATCACGAGATGGTCCCCAAAGGCCTCGCCGTCTGCGGAACCGCATACCCGTGCAAAGCCCTGTCTTTGCTCTGAGCGCAGAGCCATGAACTCAAACCCATTTCTTTTGCCCCGGTTTCCACGCCTCAGGCCTGAAGCGGGAAAGACACGAACTTCCCCGCAGATCCCCTTTGGCTCGATGACTGAGTTCCCTTTCAACAGAGAGACACGTTGTGGAAATGTTGAAATCATAGAATTGATAGCAATTTGTTCAGGGTTTTTATAGCTTTCTTGGATCGCCTAAAAGATGCTGAAATGTTTTCTTTCACTTCAATCCGACTTTGGCTTTGAAGAGGATGAAATGTGACTGTATGCTTCAGCGGTGACACTGTTTAGAAAGAATCTTTGTATGTAAAGTACTTAATATCCAGGGAAGGGAGGAATAGTGAAAGGTTTAGAAGCATTTGATGGTTTGATGCCGCGTGCTCCTCTAAGCGGGGATCAGAGCTGCTCAGAAGGAGCCTCCGGGGGAGCTGGTGGCCGGGGCAGAGCTCAGCGGAGCCCTCGGCATCTCCCGCTGCGGTCCTGCCGCCGTCCTGCCGCGCTGCCCGCCTCCCACGCCCCGGGGATAAGGGCTTCCAGTCCAAACCCGCACGACGTGTTGAGCGCGTCTTACTCTGCGAGCTCAGGCCACAGGGATGATACGTACAGTGGTGAACGGTTCCTCCTAGCAGCCTCTCGGTGCTGATGGGAGAAATGTTCGTTTTCTCTTATTAATGAAGAGGTTGACGGAGTCCTGGTGGATGAGGGGTATTACTCTATTTGAAGCCTTGTTTTAATTCCTCTAGATCGCTTATTTTCCGAATTTAATATTTAGGAGATGTATAAACTCATTGCCTTTTCACCCTACAGCCCTACTTGCCTTTTAAACGATGT
>NW_009648149.1:843058-851178 GCF_000708025.1 Charadrius vociferus
AGGCTGTTAACCAGCGAAGTGATTCAAATGAGTGCGCAGTGCAGCGGTTCTTTATGGCACAGCCTGGCTTTAACTGTGCCCATTGCTTTTAGAAGTTGGTTTGTAACTTACCCGTTTAAGCCCTGCTGTCGGCACACCGGGCTCGGGGCAGCGGACTGGGGAAGGATCCTGTGCGGTAGCTTATTTCCCGTGAAAATGAGGAAACGTTAACGTTGCACCTTTGTAATAAAGGACGTGGAATTGTAAATGAAAAGCACGTAGTTGCGATTTAAAATGCAAGCAGCTCCTGCAAATCAATACTGGCTATATAAAAAGAGTTCAAAATGATAATACAAATTAATCCTAGAGAGAAATATTCATAGTAGTCATGATACACTGATTTCTGCCAGTCACAGCTTGATTGCATTTACAGTTACGTCTGTGGTACTCTTGATAAATCCGTGATTGGAAGATAATGCTCACATTTGAACCAAGTGCATCTTTGAAAAAGCCTTAAGACCGTGAAATCCGAAGCGAACCCCACTCCTCGCCTCCTCGCCCCGTCCCAGGCGTGGGATGGAGTTTTGCCGGCTTTGGCGCAGCAGCGGCTCTGCCCTCCAGCAGCGCGCGGCAGCGACTCCATTGCAGTGCAGGGGAGTGCCGGGTCCCCAGCCCCGTCCCCCCCAAGGCTTTTAGCCTCCTTTGACCTCGGCAATCCATAAGCGTCTGCTTCAGTTTCCCAGCAGTACATTAAACAATAATGGAGTCTCTAGCTGGAGCTGTCGATGGGGAGTGGGGCGGGCTGCTCTCGCCGCATCCCGGGCTGGGGCAGCAGCATCCCGCGCTCTGCGGGGGTACCAAAGGGTTTGGGGGGCATCCGTGGGTCTCCATCCCCAGAGCTACGCAAGCCGCTTTTCACCGGCATCCTGCAACAGCATTTTTGTTTACCCGGGGCTGAGCCGAACTGGAGCTTCGTCAGAGAGAGGGTCCTCTCTGTAGGACTCCTGAATCTATGGCACGGAAAAGAGGGGCAGCACAGACGTTCCTTCCCCATGGCAAAAGGCAGTACGGCAGCATTTTGACGTGGAGATAATTTATGAGGCTGTCTCGGCAGTCTGAAAGAAGCAGGGCTGCTTATTTTAGTCAGACGGTTGCATTAAATTGTCGTCCGTAAGAGCCTTTTAAGGACTGTGCTATCGTTCTCGTTCCTCCTTGGCACAGGCTGGTTTGGTTCACGATCTGCTGCTCTCAGGTGTGAAAAGGGATAGGTCTCTGCCCCGGGTACCCCAGGATGAGACAGTTATCCTTAACCTGCAGTTAGAACCTGTGAGAGCGTGGCTCTCGCGTTCCAGGCGCTGCCACTCTCCTGGTTTTCTCCTGTCACCGGGAAAAGGAGGTTCGCCGTTGGTACTC
Organism: Charadrius vociferus; assembly: GCF_000708025.1. Taxonomy (NCBI): domain Eukaryota; kingdom Metazoa; phylum Chordata; class Aves; order Charadriiformes; family Charadriidae; genus Charadrius; species Charadrius vociferus. The sequence goes on from NW_009648149.1 coordinate 844,451, forward strand.
GTGCATCAAGAGCCCCTTTTTCTGCACCTCCCGCAGGATGGCTGTCCCGCCCGTGCGTCGGGGAGGGGTAGCGCTTTCCCCGGTCGCACTTTTTCAGTGTTCACCAAACTGGTGTTATCTGTGGTCGAAGCAGCAGGTTTGAAGGACCCCAGGTTTGGGGTGCCCGTGGGGGCGCAGGGGAGCGCTCAGCCCGTGGGAGCCCTCCTGCCGGACCCTGCCCGCGGGGCGGCGCTGGGGAGGGCCCCTCTTCCCACAGCTCCATAACCCCCAGTTTCTTCTTTTCTCACCGTATTTGTTTCACATGGGTGGTAGGGGTTTGGACTCTTCCGTGTGGAACTACTCTCGCCCCGAAGACCCACTCGTGTCAGCCCTCCGTGTACACATGAATGGGCTGAGTTAGTCTTGAGGATTTCTAAATTACCTTTAAAGCACTGAATGGATTTTAAACAACAGAATTCCTACTTTTTCTTTCTTTCAAGCAAGCAAATGACGGTTGAACAATGAATTCAAGACTTGCAGAAACCTTAGAAAAGAGTTTAAGAATTTGCAGATGTTTTCTTATTTTTTTTTTTGATAATTGTTTTGATATGAAGCATGTTACTAAATTTCCACAGCAAGTGGAAAATTTAAGTGATTTCTAAATCCAGGCTTCACTGCAAAACGTGTGCCCACTCCAGTACCTCTACAAAATCCAACCTGTAGTGAATGTTTTATATCACACTCTCTGTTTTATCACATCCTTCTGAATCACTTCAGCTTACCTCCTACTGCGATCGGCACCTAGCGCTGCGCTAACACACTTTCGGGTCCGTGTGTTCGTGGGGGGTGTTGTGCTTTCTCCTCGGGGTCGGTGTGTGGATACGGGAGCGCACGGCTGGTCCCCACGCCTCGGCCGCAGGTGGTGGGTACCGGGCCGGGGCACAGGGGGTTCGGCATCACTGTGAAAGGAAAGCCGGGGAACAGCCGCCCGTACGTTAGTGGTTTCAAAAAGATGAAGCCGGTATCTTCTCTTTCTCTTCTATTCTTCTCCTTAACATGCGGATTTTTATTTTGTTGATTCATAGGTTATCTAAATACGGATAGGTTCACATCAATCAGCACTGCCGGTACCACAAAATGAATATAAATGTTGTGTTCGGTACTTTCCTAAAAGAATGAATGTGTGTCTGAAATGTAAATCCGCATTCTGCAGTCTTTTCTCATGACGCCTTGAAGCCTGACTCTTTAGGGTTGGGGTTTTTTTTAAAATGTTAATCAATTATTTTGCTGTAGACTTCTAAATCGGTTTGCAAGAATTTATGTTATCTGTGGCATTATGTTAATTTCCAGCGGTTGGTAACAATCAAGTATTATACAAAGCATAAAAGTTCAAAATGAGAAATCTTTGCTCGTTCCTCCAGATGAATGTTGGAAATGCGCACAGTCTGTTGAAATTTTCTATTTATTCAGTGACCAAGCTTTAAATTGCACATGGCAATTACTCGGTGTTCTCCATACTAACGTATTCTGGAGCACTGAGGGAAAATTATGGTGCACTCTTGATAGTTTTAGAAAATGAACTGAAGCGAGATCCAGTAGCGTTTTGCACCATGCTGAGGCTTCGGGGGGAAAAAGAGCTGCATGCTGCTGCACGTACACAACAAAAATGCATGCTGATTTGTAGCAGCTACCATTGCCATTAAGATATCAAAGGTGGAATTAAAAGTTTCCTGCAATCCCTACTTGTAGAGCTGAAAAAAAACCTCTCCTTGAACCTAAAAACATTCCCCTACAGATTGGGGCCCCAAAGTCTTAATTCAAAAGAAAAAATAATAGTAATTCCTGATTGCAGTTTGGCCCAAAGTAGCCCCAGATTTACCCCTTGCTCAGACGCCCGCTGTGCTGGCCGTGGGAGATGTGCCTCGGGGACGCGTTGTGCCCCGTGGTCACCCACCAGCGGGAAACCCCCGGCTTCGTTTTGGGGGATTCGCCTGGTGCAGCCGTGGCCTTCGTTTCCCAGGGCGTTCTCCAGGAGTGCATTACTGCGCCGGGAGAGCCCCCGACGGGTGGAACACCATCTTGCTACCGCCTCTTGTTTAGTTTTTTGCAACATCTTTACAAAGATTTGTATTTAAAGCTTTCTCGTTAGAACTAATGACAAGTAATATGCAGAAGGGATCATTAGCAGAAAATGCGATCATTGCATCGTACATTTCAAATGATTTAAGTCACTATTCTTGACAAATACAGCAGCTGACCTTTTATTAAAAGGGATGATTGGTGTTAGTAATTAAAGTAAGGCACTCTAAACGTAATGCATCTTCAAAGTATCCCTCTATAATTTGTCTTTTCTTGCCTCATTTGAAAACCTTTCTTGCTTATTTTGAGGTTGCTCTTCTAAGGATTCTGAGTAACTGAAACGCTTTACTGTTTAGCGAATTGAAAAATAATGTCCTAACCTTAACCAGAGAAGTTCTCAGAGATACGTGGGCTTCTCTACAACATGAGAAATCCACTTTGTTGCAGATCTTTCGTCATTTAAAAAAAGTTTCTTCCCGAGATGTTGTTGGAGAGATCAGCGATTGTAGGCGGTGTTCTAAAAGTCCAAGAGCTGACACAATGGACTTCCATCTCTGTAAAAAAGTGTATTTTCAGCTCTCTTGAGCTGTCCCCTCTCCCCAGCACACAGCAGCTGAGTCGTGTACGTGGGCGAGGGAGCAACGTGGAGGTGATGCTGCAGAAATTCCTATTTCCAATCAAAGAAAAAGAAAATATGGCTGAATCAGGTGTGTGCGGTCCAGGACCAGGAGCTGTAGAGCTGATCCTGGAACTTCAAGGACGTTCGCTCATTCTAGTTACACAGCTGTAATGTATTTTTAATCAAATCGGCAGTTTGGAAACCCGGAGTGTTTTGGTTTCCACTTCCAAAAGATGGAAAGTCACTATGACGATTTTGCTCTTACAATATTTGTATTTTACAATGTATGTAAACTTATTTTTCCCGTTTAGTAATTTAAATTGTTATAGGCAAAAGAATCATCAATGCGCACTTCTTTTACTGATTTTTCAAATGGTTCTTGTGTTGTAAACCAAATACACTTAAATGTGTTTGTGTTCATGAATGAATTAATTTCTGTCATAGGCTTATGATGGCGTTATAAAATCGATCAAAGTCCTCTCCCTTTCTGAAGTTAAAGATGGTGAAATTTTGATGCCATAGGAATCAGAGGGGACAGGGTTCCAACATCTGATTTTGTAAGCAGTGGAAGTCTTTGTTACTCAGGTTAGAAACCCATGGTCTTTCTGTCTTTAAAGAAAAGGGAAAATAAAAGTTTTTCCTTCCTCCTTGTCAACCTTACTGTGAATGCACGAGAGGAGTATAATACATGTGCAGTGTACAACAAAAAAATGCCAAACGTTTTCCTGCCTTCTTCAAGAGCAAACAAAAATAAAATGATACAGCATTAACACAGACCGGTAATTTTCTTCACATATGAAAGAACTGAATGTTTCTTTTGGCTGTCTGAAATGTGTGCTTCGCCAGCTCTCCCTGCGCTGGTGATGAGGACGGTAACACCAACGGTACTGAGATGGGGATCACCGTGTAGTCGCTGTTGGGCTGCTGCGGTTCTCCTGGGGGGTTCCTCACCCCCTCGTGCCTCCGCGGTGCGCAAGAGATGGCCACGTGTCTCATCAGCTCCGGCATGTAGTGACAGGATGAGGGGGAATGGCTATAAACTGGAAGAGGGCAGGTTTAGATTAAACATTAGGAAGAAGTTTTTCCCTGTGAGGGTGGTGAGGCACTGGCACAGGTTGCCCAGAGAGGTTGTTGAGGCCCCATCCCTGGAGGTGTTCAAGGCCAGGCTGGAGGTGGCCTTGGGCAACCTGGGCTGGTGGGAGGTGTCCCTGCCCAGGGCAGGGGGGTTGGAACTGGATGATCTTCAAGGTCCTTTCCAACCCAAACCATTCTATGATTCTATGACTTGTTCAGTAACCAGGCTTAGATCACCAGACATAACTCTGGCTTTTCAGGGCTCTTCCACTGCTCTGCCCTTCATGGATGAAGGCTGATGCCCAGCGTGTCCTCCATTCTCTCCTTTCTGCCTTCACTTTCATACAGAAATAAGCCTAATTGTTCTGGGCGCTGATTTCGTCCATGTGGGTGGGAGGTGGGAGTAGATGGCCTTCAGAGGTCCCTTCCAACCTAAATTATTCAATGGCCCTGATCCATACAGCTTGCTTTTCCACCAAACTCCACCAAATTCGTTGATTCCATTTTCATGCAGTAGGTGCCTATCGAGGTATTAGATACGAATATGGTCGCTACATGAATTTGTATTCTGATTCCATGCTGATGTCTGAGCCTGCTCAGGGTCAGTCACAACATCTGTATCGTGTTTTATCAACTGAGATCGAAAGTTGGTGCTGCCCTTGGTTAAGTGTTCAAATTCACAGTGCTTTTTTCCAAGAACCGTCCAGAAGCGTTGTTGCCTGCGGCGCCCGGCGGGGGAAGGGCAGCCCTTACCGTGGGCAGCCGGAGAGCTCCAGCCGGGGGCAGCAGAGCTGGGACGCGCTCCTCGGAGTCACCGTCAGTGGAAATGGGAAACAAGTCAAGAACAGGAAGAAAACCCTTTTTTTTTATAACCACAGTCAAAATAGTGGTAAATGAATGAGGAGACTGTAGAAGCGCCGTCGTGAAAGGCTTTCAGAGTTGTACGTCTTTCAGTGGTGCATTATGGTTGGGTTTGGTTTTGGACAGGAAAACAGATCTCACATTATTTCTGATGAGTTTTCACTCATTCTATGCATTAATATGAAAACAACATATGGTGAGCACCCTGTGTTATGGGTGGTTTTCTATAATTTAAGCTTGATTTTTACAGCCTTTGACCTATAGCTGGTAAATCCCTGGTTCCCGCTGACATTCCCCTCCGTGGTCCCGCGTAAAGCAGTAGTGGCCAGAGTTTAAGTTATTTCGGAGTGCTGACAGATGAAGACAGATGCCTGAGGAACTTTTATGTCTCATTTCAATGAGTATTAAGTCGATACAGCTGAGTTGCCAGTTCTTAAATTCCCTGTTTGTCTTTAGGCGCTTTAGGTGTCATTTTTAATCTCGCCGCTAACATGTTCAATGCAACAAAAATTTTCCGTGGTGAGACTGGCTCTTTCCTTACTTAAAGCATACTGAAATTTGTTCCCGTTTTCCCTGCCACCTGAATTTTTCAGTTCCTTCATAGAGATGATGGTAGTAAATGTTGGTAATGTAAGTGAAAGTTATGACTTACATCAGAATTAAACAGAATAGAGTCAACCGATCCTTATCATCAGAGCTCAAAAGCAGACTCTTTGTATTGCGTAGCGTTTGTGAACCAGACTTTATATTTTCTGGGATTTCTTTCTCGAGGAATACTTGAAAGTCGGCACCTTAGTGCATTTTTATTTATTAGTTGCTTTTGACGCGCACATAAACGTTCACCAAAGATCTCGCTCAGTCTAAGGTGATTGCACTGAATGAGGAACATCGGGTGAGTAAAGAGCAGACTCTAAGGCAACTCAGTATGGCTTCACTGATGTCGATGAAACTATGGCAATTGGGGTGATTTAGAGGGAAAATAAGTCTAAACCATAAAGTAATGATATGGACGCAGCCACAAATGTAAGCAAATGTAATTTCTGTTAAGGAAAGTCCTGCCTCGCTGTATAAGCACAGCGCAGTCAGATGCCCACACGTCAAGCACTGTAAGGTGAAACGCGTGAGCGCCAGTTCCTGCGCGCACTCAGCAGCGTCTCTTCATGTCCCGGGGCGGCGGCGGGCGGCAGGAGAAGGTGCCCGAGATGCAGTGCGGGGATGTGGGGCGCAGAGCAGAGGGACGCGCGTCACTGGGGCAGCTGCGGACAGCGGGGCACGGGGTGGAGGAAGAGATCGATGTATATCGCGCTTTGGGGGTTCGGCACCCCAAATTCACCACCTGCACGCTCATTTATTGTTGTATAATATCTCTTTAAGTACTGCCGTTGAGTTTGCTAACAGTTTTGCTGGGTTGGCAGTGTTTTGGAAATCAAATTATTTCTCGCATCATATGAACAAAATTGTGCTCTTCCTTCTCTTCTTCAAAAGGTACGTGTGGTATGGAAAAACTGTAGTGGAGTTACATTTTTCACGCTTAGTGCTACGTATGACAGTTAGCAGCTGGTTGTGCTTGCCAAAGTGTGCACCGAGCTTACTTCTACGCTCTTAACGAGAAAAGCATTCATTTTGCTACCGGGAGCTGTAGCAGAGCATACCTTGGCAGCCCAAAAGGAGGATGAGCTTGTTACCGTGAAGAGGAAGGGGCGATGGAGCTACGCGAGGGCAGCGCGTGCTGTGTAAAGGTACGGCTGTGTCCCGTGAGCTGTGTGCGGCGCAGCGGTGTCGGGTCGTGCGACACAGCTCTGTCCCACACTGCGCTTCGCAGAGCTGCGCGTTGAAGTGCCACCTTTTTAGGCAGTTCAGTCCCGAACTGGGTCTTGTACTTAATTGTGAAATTTGTCAATCGAGTACCACCAGGTATTTGTATACGCTTCTCAACTGAACCTGGAGAGTATTTTTTTTTATTTAAATAATGTAGGTTCTTCATCAGGTTTTTGTTAAGTTTGTCAGCTAACGGAGAGCAGTGAGAAGCTTTGGGCATTTTCCTGTGATGAGATCTCCACTGCAAAGCGCTGCGGTTCTGTTGAGGCGCTGCTCGCCTTCTCTCTCCGTGGCGGGA
>NW_009648149.1:851203-857673 GCF_000708025.1 Charadrius vociferus
GATTCCCTGCCGTGCCAATTCAACTCCTTCCTGAATAGAATTTGATCAGGAAAAGAAAATGTCATGTTTCACTGTAGCACAAAGGCCGCATTGACTGTCATTTACAAAACAGTTCAGAAATTACTAGTAGCTATTAATTTTGGGTGACTAGCTGTACTTGTATAGCCTTTTACACCCTAGGGAAACAAATCCCTCAATAAATGATTGAGCACTGGGTTTTCTGCAGTGAGGGCTTCCTGTCAGTATTTTGTGAGATCTTGCATTTGTTTTCTTCTTTATTTTTCCCCACTTGGACACAAATACTTTAGGATGAGCGAAAGGAGGAGAGCAAGCGACGCCAAGACTATTAATGAGAAAACAGATTTACTTCTGTAACTCTCGCAGAAACGACACTAGAAGCAGAGCAGAGGGGCCGTGGCGATCAGCGAGGCAGGGCTGAAGTGGAAGCGGCTCCCACCAAGGCAAGGGCGTGAGGAAGCGCGGGTGGGAGAGCCCTGGGCAGAGGTCCCTTGGCCTTCCCGGGGAGTCGGCGCGCTGGTTGCCACGCGGAAGTGCTGGCCACCAGCCTACACCACGTGGGGGTCGGACAGGAGGAGCTGGAAGTCTACACAGATGCAGGGCTGTGACTTTGCTGGTATCGCAGAGGTGTGGTGGGACAGCTCTCACAACTGGAGTGCCACCATGGGGATCCTTCCCCTCTGCCCAGCACTGGTGAGGCAACATCTGGAGTGATGGGTCCAGTGCTGGGCTGCCCAGTAGAAGACAGACATGGACATACTGCAGAGTCCAGCGAAGGGCGACCGAGATGCTGAGGGGAGTGGAGCCCCTCCCTGGGAGGAGAGGCTGGGAGAGCCGGGGCTGCTCCGCCGGGAGCAGAGCAGGCGCGGGGGGTCCCCTCCACCTGTACAAACACCCGCAGGGAGGGTGCCGGGAGGACGGAGGCTCTTCCCAGTGGTGCCCAGGGACGGGGACAGAGGCCACAGGCACAGACTGACAGGCGGGAGGGTCCCTCTGGACATCAGGAGACACTTTTTCACTGTGAAGGCGACTGAACACTTGGACAGGTTGCCCAGAGCGCTGGTGGAGTCTCCATCCTTGGAGGTGTTCAGAACCCATCTGGACGTGGTCCTGGGCAACCAGCTCTGGGGGGCCCTGCTTGAGCGGGGGGTCGGACCAGATGACCTCCAGAGGTCTTTTCCAACCTCAGCCAGTGTGCAGTGCTGTGATTCTGTGGAGCCAAGCCCATACTGAATTTCAATCCAGGTATTTTTATCCTTTTGCGTTTGTTGCTTACAAGTCACAAAGCTGCAAAAATAAAATATGTGCAAGACAATGTCTATCTTCACTTGCATTGCAGTCAGTGAAACTGCGGGAGCTTAAAAGACAGAATTTTGCTTATATAGCTGGATTTTGTTTACGCAAAGCACAAAGACATGCATTATATATTACACCAGGGCAGACCATCCTGTTCCCGGGCAGAATATCTGGATAGCTTTCACCAGGTCCATCCAATCCAGAATTCAAAAGAAAAAATGCAGTAAGACACGCAGCCTCGTGAAGGGTACGCGCCGTGAAGCTCAAAGCATGAACGAATGGGGTTTTTTTTAGTTGTAGGAAATACTGCTTTTCCTCCTTCCATCTTAGCCCTCTGCCTCTTGTGACTTTTGTCTTTTCCCATCACATGGTGTTTGTGCAGCGAGTGTGAATTCAGATGGTGACACATGCTGGGAGACAGCCACAGTCTTTGTCTTTTTCAGCTGGCTGGAGCCCGAGCATGCTCAAGAGGGATTTGTCCCGAGAGTGAGTTTTTTAAGATAGTTTTTGTCTTTTCAGACCTTCATCCAGCTGATCCTTTTGGGCTTGAGGCGTTGCCGGTTTCGCGTGCCCGTCAGCGGGGCTGCGCAGGGCGCTGGCGTGGACACTGCGAGAAGGCTTTTGGCTGGCACGATGCTTTTTTCACTGTATCATTGCATCTTTTCCCTTTTCTTCGTGAGCACGATCAATATATTTTCCAGAGCAGATAATTAACATCATTTGGATCGGTTTTCCTTTTCTGATTGTCAGCCTTATTTTTCATACCTCCTACTTTGATCCAGGTTTTCACTTGTTGCCTAATCGTTATTAAGAGATGACAACAAAAATATCTTATCTTCCTCCTCTCAGGGTGAAGTCTCTTTAGCTCTGAAGTAGTACACAAAAAAATAAGAGAAATTTGTAGTTGGGCATCTTTGTTTCATGTGAGATGTTTTTTTTCTCTTGACAAGATTTGCTCTGCAGCTATTAGGTATTTCTAGATCCTTCTAGTTAAACCGGTGATGTTTTCTTATAGGAACCTGTGGATACCAAAGCTCGTTGCTTCCTGTGGCATCACTTATACAACTCAGATGAAAGGCAGAAATTTACTATCCCATAACTTGTCAGCATTGCGATGTGTTCTAAAACTCGCTGACGTTGGGTCATCTTATAGCAACAATTCATTACTGGTCTGGGACTGTGAACTTCTGTAATCAAGAGTGCAACTAAGGCTGCTGGAAATGTTCATGTCTGGGTTTGGTGGGGTGTGTGTGGGGGGTCATCTAAGAGCATCCAGGATAAACCTCTGAGATTAGGACTCACTGTCCTAGAGAAAATCTGAATGTGAAAGCAGAGTCCTTGTTCCAGGAGGTTTGCAGCATGAAGAAGAAAATAGGGATACACCAGAGAAGAGAGGGGAACGGAGAGGCACAAGGGGAGAATTGATTGCTGGTGGTGATCAGAAGGTGGGAGGAGAAGCCCTGAGCGGAGCTAAGGGCAGAGCGGTGGTGGTGGTGGAGGGCAGCGATGCGGGGAAGGGGCAGCGATGCGGGGAAGGGGCAGCGATGCGGGGCCGGGCTGAGCACCTCCCGCAGGGTGGCCGAGGAAGGTGACCGCAGGGCTTGGACTTCCCTTCTGCTTCGCTGTCCTGCTCTTCAGTTCGCCGAGGTGCAGCTGTGCTCCCCCGTTACTAAGAGTGCAGCGGGCACATTTTGGAAAGGAGCGGGTTTGGACCGCAGCAGGGCTCTGCCGGACCCTCCCCTCCCGCCGCCGCCGAGGCATGGCGCGGGGACGTAGATTAGGCACAAATAGGTGGATTTAGCTGCAGTCCCTAGCTGCTTGCCACGGCGGGACGGGTGGGGAAGGCAGGAGCGCAAAGATTATTTGCTCTCCACAGGGTGAACACCGTTTGTGTTGCAGGCAGCGGCGGAAAGTTTGTGTGTGCGTTGCACTCACCAGCGAGTGCTTAAATCATGAATGCTGTTAGATTGCCTCTAATTGCCTCGGAGATGCCGTGACTCCTCTCCTTACTGCCAGCTCCTGTTTCCATGGGAGACGGTGACTTCTGATCCCGAGAGCTTGAGCTTAGACATATTAATGGTGTTTGGTTATCGTGCGGTAACAACTCCATTAACTGCCGCGGGCGCAGGCACCAGTGGCCACGGGATGCTCGGGCCATGCAGGACACGCGCCGCCCCGGGACAGTGCCGCACCTGGAGATGAGTGAGGAAAAAGGGAATACGTGCCCTTTTTGAGTGAGGAAAAGGGAATACGAGAGCTAGGTAGCAGCAGGTTGTTTTTGGAAAAAAACATGAGTTTGTTTAATTTCCACAACAAAGAAACACAAATAGTTTTAAACTGTCCAACGCTTTCCATGACCCTTTCCATAGTTACGTTTGGATAATCTGTTTTCGTGGTTGTAGGTCCCAAACATCAAAGCTTTCCCGCGCTCGTTAGCTGCATTTTGTTTCCAGCACGCTGTTAAATAAGCTTTTTCTTCAAAATTAATGGCCCAACAAAGGAGGTCTGCAGCTACCTGCCTGTAATGAGGTGTTGGATTTGTCGAGTTTTAATGTACTGAAATTCTGGATTAAAAAGCATTTGTAGACCAGCTTTTCTGTAAGGGATTTTTTTCTCAACTAACAAATGTTTTTGTATATTTTTAGAAGAAATTTAAATTCATCTTTTCTTCATATTTTTTATTTTCTCCTTTGCTTAAAAAAATGATGTTTTTTAAAAACCAAAATCCTTTTCCTAGCCTTTTTTTTTGGTTGTTTTAATAGAGGCGTATGAGAGACGTATTTGAGCTCTCACTATTTTGGAAAGCAAAGCTCCTAATTTATGTGCACGTTTAACCAATGTCCTTCATAAGGTATGTGAACACCTTATCTATGATTGTTCCACTAGAAGTAAAAGAAAGAAATCAAGGAAGAAACCAAACTGATGATACGCAGTATTGTATGCAGAAGCTGTAGGAGCAGAAACCTGACGATGGCCCCAGTGGCACACAAACCCTTGGTCTCGGTGGGGCTCCCGGGCAGCAGATGTTTGGTAGCTGGGGTGGGATGTCAGGCTCCAGAAATGGACCTCTTTAGTATTGCAGATGATGAAAACCAAGTTATCCCCACATCTAGTGACGATGTTGCGGGTAAAATGATCTTTTCTGGTTTGTAATAGCAGGCATTGCATTTTTGTTCTGGCTGTGCGAGATTCCGGCATCGCGGAGGAGTGACAAGTGACCTGCCAGGGGGGTCCAGAGCCGCTGCCCTCTCCCCTGCACGTCACACGCTCTCTGCCACCGCGCCTGGCTCAGGCACACCATGGCAAGCGGTGCCTGGGGGTCGCAACCACCACGGGAAGGCAAACCAGCCAGAATTCTGGTGATGTTGCTTTTTCTCAGCAAATATACTCATAGAATCACAGAATGGCTTGGGTTGAGAGGCACCTTGAAGATCATTGAGTCCCACCCCCTGCCCTGGGCAGGGCCACCTCCCCCCAGCCCAGGTTGCTCCAAGCCCCGTCCAACCTGGCCTTGAACACCTCCAGGGATGGGGCAGCCACAGCTTCTCGGGGCAACCTGCCCCAGGGGATCACCACCCTTACGGTAAAGAATTTCTTCCTCATATCTCATCTAAATCTCCCCTCTTCCAGTTTGAAGCCATTCCTCTCATCCCACGGCTCCCCTCCCTGATCCAGAGTCCCCCCCAGCTCTCCTGGAGCCCCTTTAGGCACTGGAAGGGGCTCTGAGGTCTCCCCTTTTTCGCCTTCTCTTCTCCAGGCTGAACCCCCCCAACTCTCCCAGCCTGTCCTCCCAGCAGAGGGGCTCCAGCCCTCCCAGCATCTCCGGGGCCTCCTCTGGCCCTGCTCCAACAGCTCCGTGTCCTTCTGCTGGTTGGGCTCCAGAGCTGGACTCAGCTGAGGGAATCCTTCAACCATGCGTCTCTCAAAGGCTTTCTGCATCCTTCCCTCCCTCTCTCCTTTTCTTGCTGTGAGCAAAGGGAACCCCAAGCCAGGTGGATGGGTGCTGATGGCCTTCACCATCCCATCTGTTTGCTTTTTCACCGTTGGGCATTCCCACTTCTAGACGAAAACTGCTCCTACCATTCCTAGTGCTGCTGGGTTGGGTCTAGTTACAAACTTGTCCCAGTGAAAAACTCCAGAAGCGTTGGAAGTTCCCACGCCAGCCTGGAGACAGCTAGCAGTTAATTCGGGCAGGCGGAGGTTTTACAAGAAACGTGGCACAAGGTCAGGTGCATTTTGCTGGTCATGACTGAGTTCCGCTTTGCGAGCCCGAGTTGGATGGAGTCGGAATATTGGTTTAAAATCACAGGTGAGAAGGATCCATGCAATCCCCCCGGGAGCACGCTGCGGAGCGGGGCGCTGCTTTGGTGGTGCGCGGGGAGACGTTGGGTTGGCGTGTCTGCCCGTAGATGTGCACAGCAGGGAGGCCTTCATCAGGTGAAGTCTGTACAAGCAAGAACAGACATATCTAATAAATAAAAGCCCAACCGTCTAAAAGCTAAATGTGTCACTGAGCTTTTCCGTACGGTTATTTTCTCCTACAAGTCGAGTGTTTGACCCGAGATTGTCAGAGTGCTCGCGGCGTGCTCGCAGCCTCACCGGGAGATGCTGCACTGCTGCCTCTCTTCTCATTTTTTAATCTCTGTAACGTGCTTTATCGTCTCCAAAAGTATTTCCAAATCTGTTGCCGGAACAAAGCAAAGAACCACCGGAGCCCCGTTTGCTGTGGGATGTGCGGATGTTTGGGAGCCCGGTCCCGGCCATTGTGCCCTGCGGGGCTGAAACCCCCCGGGAACGCTGCAGCTTCTCTCCCTTCTGCTGCGCGCCGTCGGCAGCCGCCTTTCTGCCCCCTGAACCACCCAGGAGAGCGGCCGTGCCGTTGCCATCCAGCCTGGCAGTGAGTGAAACAGTTCCCACAGGCACAGCTTTGGAAAAAACATAGTGGAATGAAGACGAGCGAGAAAAACAGATCCTCCTCTTCTCTCTCTTCTGTCTCAAAATGTTTTTTGGGGTTTTTTTGTTTGTTTGTTTGTTTAACTTCCTTTCCCAGCTGAACACTTTGGGAAATTTAAAAGCGTTTTTGATGCGGTATTCTAGCGAGAAAAGTTATCCCCGAATGGCCTGTCCCTTCGGCGGCGATGCCGTCCGTGAAGCAG
>NW_009648149.1:857728-865223 GCF_000708025.1 Charadrius vociferus
TTCCCCCCCGCCCCGTGCTATGGCGCAGCCACGGCTGCCCTGCTCGGCTCCCGGGGGCAGCTCCCCCCCCTCCCCGCCACACAACCCCTCGGGGGGCACAGCCTGTGTCTGAGAGGACTTGGAGCATCTTCTGCCTAGAAAAAGCAAAGGCGGTGGATTTTTTTTCTGTAAAGATTTCAGTGTGAAATTGCTGTAAAATGAACGGGCCGTCAGTGGGAGAATATCGCGGAGGGTTTAACCCCGTGCTGTCAGTCTCCTGCGGGACGCTGCCCAGGCGCTCCGTGCCGTGGGGCTCTGTCATCCACCTCCACCTGAGGTGCGTTACGCACACAAGTCCCTTACCTGCAGCGCGCTTCAAAAACCGCGGCAGAGCAGGTTGTGGTTAGTGCTATCAAAGTACAGTTCAGCACTCCCCTGGAACGGCTTTGCAACTCTGTTTTCCCTCCTAAAAACCCGTAGTTTTGTACTAATATACACAGATGTAGACAAAGTGATTTTTCTTCATCAGGGTGAAACCTCATTCCTTGGCTGTTGCTTTTTCGTGCTAGTATTCATAGCTTGCTTTGAGAAGATTCAGTTATTTCATTCCTACTCTCTTAAAAATAAAACACTGATGCAAGCTAAATATTATTTTGAAAAATAAGGTGTGAGGAATTGACTGTGATTGCACAGTGGTGGAAAAAAATGTGTATGTTATTGGAAAAATAATAAGTATGGATCGGTTCTGCTGTAAGGAGCAAGCTAGTCTTATTAAAGCAATCTAACTACATATATAAAAGGGCAAATATTCGTTGAAATGCTGCAAAGAGGAACTGGGCTTACATTGCCTATCACTGGCAAAATGTAATTTTTAAGGTTAATCTAAATTCTCTTTCTCTCTCTGTGAAGTGTTTAGTATTCCTTGAAAGCTCTATTGATCAAGGAACTCTACTCAGACTTGAAACCCGTCTGAGCTGTTTTTACAAACAGGTTTTGTAAATGACAGATGAAATTGGGATGTTGGCTCCCGCCAGAGCCACCGCGTCAGCCCGTTACGGGTTTTCCTTCCCTTCTGCGTTTGCTCACTTACTCATCTTGTGCTGGGGTGGGGGAACAGACAAAATAAATGGTAGTAACCAGTATAGTAGAAGTTCTTCTGTGCATAGCAAAGAATTAGACCTGGTTTGCTAACAAAGATTCTGATTATTTTTATTTTTTTTTTTGACAAAGCTTTTGCCCGTTTGGTGTTGGGCAGCAGCCCGTGCTCCCCATGCCCTGTTTTGAAATGATAGAGAAGTCGTCATGTAGAACAAGTGCCGGTTAAGGTGCGTTGAGCTTCAGAGCTGCGTTTCTGCGCGGCGGTGCCCGGTTTCAGCAGTGCCCTGTTGAAGCGCGGGAGGGTTCAGTCGCGTTCGGTGCTCAGACGCGGCAGCGCGGACCGACTCCTCGGGTGGGCTGATGGCCTCAGGGCGGTTGGTAAGGGACCCTGGAGCACAGGTTATTTTCTCCTCTCTCCTCCCAGTTGCGGACAGTGACACTGGAAGAAACAGACGGTCCCAGGCTATTAACACATGGCTCTGTGGCTGGTGTCACCGACACAATTTTGGGTTTTTGGATAATGGGATGACCTACCCGGCACCAGGCTTGCTGCCGTCAGGTGGGGTCCACCTTTCTCAAAGGGGGAAGAGGGTCTTTGCTCAGGAGCCAGCGGGGCTCATTGACAGAGCTTTGAACTCGGCTTGAAGGGGAGGGGAACAATATCAGGCTTGGCCATGACAGGCTGTGGGATGACACACCAAGGTCGGAGGGATGGGGTGCCAGCGAGGGTCCGCAGCCTGTGGCTCTGAGAGGTGCTGGGGACACTGCGGCGCACTTGAAGTCTAACAGAGATGAGACGGGGGCTCCTGAGGTGATGGGAGCCAAGAGAGGATAGAGCAGTGAACATACCCCAAAGGAATTAGGTGGTGTTCCTCTAAGAAGGTGACATGGCTGACAGCCCAGCTGAAGTGCCTCTACACCACGCACGCAGCATGGGCAACAAACAGGAGGAGCGGGAAGCCACCGTGCTGCTAGAAAGCAGCGACCTGGTTGCCCTCACTGAAACTTGGTGGGACAAATCCCATGACTGGAGCACGGCTATCGATGGCTACAGGCTGTTCAGAAGGGAGAGGGGAGGAAGGAGGGGAGAAAGCATTGCCCTCTACGTCAAGAAGTGATTGAGTGTGAAGAGCTGTCTCTGAGGAGTAGCCACGAGCAGGGTGAAAGCTTATGGGTATGAAGCAGAGGCTGAGGCAACGAAGGGGACCTTGTGGTTGAGGTCTGCTACAGACCACCCAGTCCAGGGGAGCTTATAGACGAAGCCTCTTACTCCGGCTCCAGGAGGCATCGCGCTCACAGGCTCTCGTCCTGCTGGGGGACTTCAGCCACCCCGAATTCTGCTGGAAACGTAGCACGGCAAGCTGCAGGCAATCCAGGGGACTCCAGAGCCAGGCAGTAGACAGCCCTACCAGAGGGAATGCGATACTGGACCTGTTGGTCACCAACACAAGCGAGCTGATCGGTGACGTCAAGACGGGAGGCAGCCTGGGCTGTAGGGGTCATGCACTGGTGGAGTTCGCAGTCCTGAGGGATATGGGTCAGGTGAAGAGTAAAGTCAGGAGCCTGAATTTTAGGAAAGCAAACTTTCAGCTCTTCAAGGAGTTAGTCAATGTGACCCCCTGGGACACTGCCCTTGGGGACAAAGGAGCAGAACAGAGCTGGCAGATCTTTAAGGACACTTTCCATAGAGCACAAGAGCTCTCGATCCCCAGGAGTAAGAAATGAGGAAAGGAAGACAAGAGACCGGCATGGCTGAGTTGAGACCTGCTGGTCAAACCAAAGGGCAAGAAGGAAACGCACAGGCAGTGGATGCAGGGACGGGTATCCTGGGGAGGGTGTCGGGACACTGCCCGGTTGTGCAGGGATGGGGTCAGGAAGGCCAAGGCACGGCTGGACCTGAACTTGGCGAGGGACGCAAAGAATAATAAGAAGGGCTTCTACAGGTACGTCAGCCAGAAAAGAAAAGTCAAAGAAAGCAAAGATAAACTTTCTAGCAGTCCTATCCAGTGATAGGACAAGGGGTAATGGCTTTAAACTAAAAGACGGAAGATTTAGGCTGGCTATAAAGGGGAAATATTTTACTCTGAGGGTGGTGAGCCCCTGGCGCCGGTGGCCCAGAGAGGTGGTGGCTGCCCCATCCCTGGAAACAGTCCGGGCTGAGTTGGACGGGGCTCTGAGCAGCCTGGTCTAGGTGAAGATGTCCCTGCTTGTGGCAGGGGCTTGGACTAGACGGCCTTTAAAGGTCCCTTCCAACCAAATTGTTGTGTGATTCTGTGTCACCTGCACACATGGCTGGGCATGACCCTGCACATCGCTCTGTCCGTACCCTGCCAGTAGTTACAATAAAAATGTATTTATGAATAAGACATACAGTTCTTCTGTCAGTCTGCCTGACTCCCTCAGTATAAAATACAAGTTTTAAACGCTAGTGTATTTGCCAAATGTTAATTATGAAAAATAAAATCTGTCTTTGGATTATTGACTAAGCCACTAATTACTGATTTACTTGCTCTTGAAATAAGGTCCTTTAAATAAGTGGTGGTTTGGATGTATTCAATGAATTATTGTCCTTTATTGAAAGGTATTAGTAATCTCCCATCACCCTTTAAATATTAGAATTTGCAGTGAGCCATTCTTGGTATTCAACACATCATTCGCTTAGTCAAATCTCAAAGCAGGATTTTCTGTTGTGAATACCTAATGTATATATTTACCAATATTTCTGTAGTGCTTGGCATTGAAGAACAAAAGCTCATTGCTCCATATCCTCCATGTATCCTCCACAAATCCATGACTTGGTGTCTTTTTGGAATTAAGTTGTTAGAAATTTGAGAGAGATAGAGAACGTAGACAGAAAATCAGCCCTTGAGAACATCAGGCTTTGAGAACCTATGAAAGGAAAACGAGAAGTTTGACAGTGAGGAGTCAAATTTATTAGGCAGATATTAAAAGAAATTAAGTCATCCTCTTTGACACAGAAAAGTGTCTGAAGTGTGAAGGAGATTATCAGATGCAAGGACTAAATCTGTCAGGCATTGATGATGGTATTAAGATACGGTCCGTCTGAAGGTGAAAACAAACCGTGGCGGTGGTGGTGAGCCTGGAGAGCTACAAGCTCGAATTCCCCATCCAGGATTGCAGAGAATCCTCTTTGAATTGTATTCAATGTGTAGATTTGTCTTAACATAGAGTATTTTGCCCTTTTTATTTATAACTTCTGCTTGCCTAAGGAATAAGGTTTCTTCTGTTCTTGCTATACTGTTTATACTCTCCTTGACTACGCAAAATACGGATAACCTCCATCTGTCTGTGTTTCACCCGTGTGACAGACATAGAGCTGCCGATATAGAGATAGACTCGTCTGCAATTTAGAAATGGTACTGTATTGCCAAAATGGGGAAGGTTCCAGCAATGTGATAGTTAAAATATTGCGCTGTATCTAGGGGAATTGCGTTATCGTTTCTGCAGAGATTGTAGCATTTCAGTGGAGTTGCTGATGTGCTGCATTTGAGGATTTGGCCCTATATAAGTTTGTTTATGGCACTAAGATTATGATAGTTAAAATATAATGGTTTATTCCTTTAATCTAGAAGATTAAAAAGTTTTTTAAAACAACAATAACTTTCTTGATAGACCATCTCGTTTCATGCAGAGCAACCGTTTAATATGTTTCCGTGCTGAATATTTTTAAACCTCAGATTCCTGAAGAAGTTAAATCCTGATGTTGATCTTCTGTCAATATACTTAATGATACCTCTTACACTTCAGACGTGTTGTGAGACATGGGCTGAGTGGAACCCTATTTTCTCAGACCCAGTTTTTAGTCTACGTCTTGACCATAGTTGTATGTTGTTCTTATTTGTACATCTCTGATAAAAGCGAATTTAGAACTACTCAATACTTAGCTACTTTCCACAGGTCCACTGAATTTGTCATATAAGACTAAAATACAATGTATGTGCTTTGAAGTGTTATATTTAACATCAGAAAAAGAAATTCTGGACTGGGAAATCTGCAGCGATCCAGCAGGTCACTCAAATGTGACCTAAAATTTGCCTCATACAGTCTCAGAAAATTCTGTCCTTTTAATCCAGTTCCCTTTCTCTGCAATTACTCTTAAACATGGCTAGTGCAAAGATTTCTATTCCAATCACTTAAACCACCATCATTAATGGAGAAAGCTCAGCCAGGATTCTTTTTTCTTTATGCATTCCTTTTAAAAAAATAATAAATCGCTTTTTCTTCCCAAGTCAAAGTGTGTCAGTTACAAATTCACGGCATCTTTCCAGGTTGAAGGGCTTGTTCTTCCTGACAGGTGTCAGGTTCGCCGGTGATGCAAATTAATATTAAAGGACAATAAATGAATGACAGAGGAAATCTTGAAAATCTTCTCAGCCTAAGACACTCAGCTGTGGACTTTTAATGCCTATAAAATATGAATTGCAACGAGGCAAATTATGGAAGGATTCAGAGCATTGATATGTGAAGAGAACAAGGAGATCCAGCTGACAGGCTCATAGAGAACAGGGCAAAACTTTTATCTGCCACCTGGACGTATAAATAGCTTCCAGCCCAGAGCGGGACTTGTGCGGTGCGAAGTTCACTGTAAGAAGTAAAATTTCAGTCGTTATTGCTCAGTTATTACTCATTACAGGTCACAGCTAAATTGCTTTACAAATATGTACCTGTTTGAGGCCTGTTACAAATATGCAACTGTTTGAAAACACAACTTTTATCATAGAAACCATGGGTGTGTCTTTAGGAGTGAAAATAACCAGAGAAACCTGTGCTACTGACCCAGGGCAATACGGCATTTTGAGAACGTTTCTGTTGCCCAAACAATTTTTAGCATTATTTTTTACGTATCACACCGCATTTTCACTTCTTGGGCTGCGTGGTGTCCTTCAGTGCGCGGGGATGGGAGCGTGGCACAGGGTTGCAGTTCCCCCTGGACCCGGGTGCGACGTCTCTGCGGGTCACCCCATGGGCGGTCCTGCGGTGAGGGCACCGTCTCCTTCGCGTGGGGTGGTTCACCCTTGTCAGACGTCTGATGCACTATCGCTTCAAGAGTGTAAGAGCCGTTTAGATGTGGTGTTGGGGGATGTGGTGTAGGGGAGAACTCTGTAGAGTAGGGTAGATGGTTGGACTCGATGATCCCAAGGGTCTCTTCCAACCTAGACAATTCTATGATTCTATGATTCTAAATACCCAGGTTGAATTGGGTTGCATGTAGATGCAGGTTGTAAGTGTGACAGTAAGTGTCTCTCCATGATGGCTGTAAGACAAGACAGAAGAAGGTGCTCATTACTGGTGGTCATTGTCCAGGTTGAATTGCTGAGCTCTTATTTATATTTTCTGGAATGTTTTTGGAAGGCGTGCTGAAGGCAGGAGCCGTTCCCTCTGTGAATCTATACCTGAAAGGTGAAAGGAGATTCTTAGGGCTGCCAGGTCTCTGCACGGGACATCGTGCAGAGAAGCGCAGGAAGGACTCAAGTGGCGATGCGCTATGTCTGGTGCTCCTGGGATGCCGGTTGCAGCCCGCAGGCCCTGGGCTCCTCGGATGTGCACAGCTCGCTGTCAAAGCATGCATTTCTTCAGGACTTCCAGGCATCTGGTCTGCTGCCCAACATCAGAAGCTTTCAGACTTCCACATTGTCAAATTGTGGGTTTGGTTTTGTTTAGCCAAGGCACGTTTTCCCAAGTCTGAAAGGGAGATTCGTCCACGGAAATACGTATTTATGATGATTTTAAGACATGCTCAAACATCCCGCCTTCAACAATTAATTTTTTTATATGTTCGTAACAAGGACTGATGCGGTACAGATGCTGTGTTCTCGGCCACAGGGTGTTTTAAGAAGATTACCAGCCAGGAGTACTGATGATGTTATTTGTGTAATGGCCATAACTGCTGAGCTTTTGGTTCAGTTTAGTAACAAGGGTAACATACCCTGTTAGATCATTTACTGTCATCTAAATGCCGACAGCTAAGGCACTTTAAAAAATTACATGTATCGTACTACATTTCCTTCTATGCCATCTCAGAAAAAAACAAGTGCCAGTCACAAGAGTGACGTGGCCAACAGACTGTGTCATTTTTCACGAGAAGGGAAGCGTTCATCATCTGGTCCCATCAGACCTTGTGTCACAAATAACTTAAGAAAATCTCCTCAAACTCAGATAATATTGCCTGTACGACCGTATAATCTCACAAATAGCGTTTGCTTGCAGTGCTTCCGCGCCGTCTCGCTTGTGTCTGCTCACACTGCCCTGCGCGGGTGCCCCAGGGCTGAAGGAAACCAGTGTCACCCACAGAGCTGCAGAAAGAGTCTGTGGTACTGCCTTTTTTTCGGGTAACACTCCTCAATGTCCAGCACGGGGAAGCAAAGGTCAGGTCAGGGAGTGCCAACTGCCACTGGCA
>NW_009648149.1:865289-898656 GCF_000708025.1 Charadrius vociferus
GGGCAGGCGAGGACCAGCCCCCCCTCCGCGCCGGGCTTGGCTTCAGGAGACCCGCTGGAGAAGCCCCGCTCCCCCTGCCAGAAACGAATCTGAGAACCGGTGTGTTTATAATGTCTGTGTGAAATCCTCCTTCCTGGGGAGGTGCAAAAAGAGCTCCTTGGTCGGGCGAGGAGGGTGTCCCAGGAATTATTGACTAGTGGGATTAAACCAGATGTTTTCAAATTAGGAAGTGAACAGGCTTTTGAAGGTAGTTATCCGTGGAAACAAAGCTCCAGAGAAGCCCCTTCTCTCTCTCTGATTGCCGGCAGTCCGGGCGTAGGGGCTTTTCCGAGTGGTGTGGCACAGGTCACCCCAACCGGTGCGGAGAGCACTGGAATAAAGTCAGTGTCCTGGTTTGCAGGTCAGGAGATACTGCCTGGAGTGGCTTTACTGGTGGTAGCTTAGTTTACAGACTACTCCAGTGCTGTGTTCGTAACAGGGTCACAGTGCTCCTGCGTGGCCGTAGGCTCGGGGTGTCCCTCCCGTGTAACGCCGGCAGGACAGAGGGATGCCACTCTGGTCCACCGTGACATAGACCCTTCCACCATCACCTGCAAGGTATCTCAGCTCTCTGGTGAGCTTTTTTGGCATGTTTACACCTCCATGGGTTCCCAGTCCTTCTTCCACATAAACAAACGTGGGTATTTCCCATCGCGTGCCTGCTGGCCACCAGCCCGATGGCTTGCATTATGCCAATAAAGCCGTTAGTTACGGCTCTATGTGCTGCAGCAAAGCACGGAACAGTGCAGGGAGCAAAACTAAAGGCTTGCATTTAATAATTTCCTATAGTTCACTCCCGGTATTAGGCTTAATTGTTCCTTGACTCTTTAATGCCGAGATGCTTTAAAAAGATGGCTCTATATCTCTTACAAAGACGGCTTTGTATCGTGTACGGAGATGGCTGTCCAAAGCCCATTCATAGCGGTAGTTGTTACAGAGTCTTTACGTTGATTCATCCTTTTTTTTTATGAGGCACTGGCTTTTTTATGGTCCTATTCATCCTTTTTTTTTTTTTTTCTGTGAATTTTTAATTATTACCTCAGTGTCACTGGGAAAATCTGTAATTGTCTGAGTATTGGTTATAAAGATTTACTTTTGTTGGAGTCCTGCGGTACTTTACTGCTATAAAATGCAGCATTGTGGAATAGCACGGGAAAATTTAGGTTGGGTAATTTTTTAGAATCAATAAATGCATACATGACTGCAGCTGCAGCTATGTTTGAAGGCTTACGTACCGCATCCATCATTTATACTGAAACTCAGTCAGATACACAGAGCTTTGTTATCTCAGCTCTCATTGTGGGGACAGCACTGCTCTTGCTTACAGAAAATAAATTTATTGACATCCTAGTCTGTATTGATTAAAGCACAGCTCTCCTTTGGGCGTGCGCTTTCCTGTATTTTCACAAGAAAATGCTATGGACAGTAACCTGAAACAGTGGAGAGGTTTACTGGAGTGACCGCCCTGGGCACCTCGCGAGGGCGCAGGCGGGCGGTGGGCGTGCTGGATGGCCGAGGCCAATAAATAACAACTAACGGGAAAGGTCCCCTTCCGCTGGCGGCTCCGTAACTTCTCCGCGGCTCTTCCCGTACTCTCCCCATACAGCGGTTCCCTGGTCCAGCGCAGCCCAGTGGGTACTGGGAAACAGAATATTATATTGGTGCATAAATTTCCGTGTCTGTTCTCCAAAAGGAATCGATTTTCAAGAAGTCAGTCCTTACACAGTATTACCTATGAGCGTTCTGTTTACTTTTACCTTATATATTTTTAATGGCATAACTCTTGAATTGCTTCTGGTCAATAACCCCTTTTCATTGTTGGTTACCTTTTATATGTAATGCTATGAATTAATTATACTGGGGGAAAAAATCGTTTGAAATACAGTTTCTGTATGTGCTTCTCAAACATACCTGTTTAGTGAGACAAAATAAAATAAAGCAAAATCTAAACTAAAATAAAATCAAATCTCCTCGAGGGGATATTTCCTTTGAAGCACAACATAAATATGTACACAACTAATCCCAAATGTTAAGAAATAAAGGAAAGTAAAACTCACCGTACCCCCCGTTCTACTTTAACAGAATGATACCGGCACGACCGCGTTTTGCTTTGGCAATCGCAAGGACGGTGGTGGTGGAGTAAGGGGTGCTGCTGCGTGGGCTGTCTTCTCATTCTTCTGCTTGGATGGGTCTGCTCAGGTTCCCGGTACGCACTGGGTACTTCTCGCTGTCCGGAGGTCCGGTCTGTGATGGGTGTTTGATGCCCTCAGGGCAGGCAGGTGTTGGGTTCAGAAAGGCTTCCAACAGATGTCTGAGCTCTGCCTGTTCATCACACCTGCCAGGGACAAAAATGCATTATTTTTTCGTCCTTATATGTTAATCACACCCTATTTTAAAAGCCTGAGAGCTGGCTAGTGAGGGGGGAGCGCTCAGGATGTTTTATGAGCCACGTTCCTTCAGCAGTCAGCTGGTGTTCCCAGCCGGGCCGGGGGGAGGTTTGTGGAGCTCCTGCCCAGGCTTTGGGTGGTCTCCACACCTTCCTTGGTCTCCACAACTTTCCTTTGGGGTCCTTTTCTGAGCACCGTGCTTATGTCAAACTTTAAGATGAGAGCCGACCGTTCCTTCCCCTTCTGCCCTGGACAGACCCTTCAAAACAACGCTGAAATTCTTCCTGGAGGGATGGCCTCATCGTTCATTACATATGCAAATCAGGTAATTACTTGGTGGTATGCAATCGCATGCACATTTTTACATGGGTAATTCTGAAAATTGTGCCTCAGGTGTTAAATGTTAATCTTTTTCCACACGTGCCACTCAATTATTTATTTTAATGCATTTTTTTCACATACAAATCTATGTATGCCTTGACATGAGCAAAAAATTACATCCCTTGAAAATTCAACGCTGTCTTAGAAGATAATTGCAGTTTCCCATAGGAGGGAAGAATGGTTCTTTTTATTTTTATTTTTGATCCATAGTTTGTTTTATAACAGGAATAAGCTCTTTGTAGAATATTTGCAATAAAAAACCTTTGAGATTGATTAAATGCCTTAGGTTCCTCTTGGCCATTAATCAAACTTGGCAGCCATTTATTGCTTTGAACAGTGCAAGGCAGTAGAGATAATCCTTTAAATATAATAACTCCCTTCAATATAATGAAGTATAAATACTGGCGTGGTGATGCAAAAGTTACGTCTTTTAGTAATGACATAGCAATAATACACTACTAGTAACCGATGCTCCTGGTTTTTAATTTTCTGACAAGCGTAGGAGGTTTAACGCTAATGCGCAAACAATTTTTACTCAAAAAAGGTCTACCTTGTTCCTTCGTGGTAGTTTAAAAAATAAAGGCAAGACAGAAGAGGTGACTGGGTAAAAGGAAAGGGGAAAAAACAGATCTGCTAGTATGGGGCGTCCCTCCCCACAGCCCCGGGACAGCACATTTATCCCGATCACTGCAAATCTTCGTACGACATAGTTTCCCCCAGCGGTTTCAGAGCACAGCCCTTTATTTTACACACTGCAGAGTCTCTGGGATTAGTCATCGCTTCCCTTCTGCGCGCAGAGCTGCAGCCCAGCAGCTGACTGGGTGCTGCTCCTTTGGGAATGGCCGAGACATTGAGTCCACAAGGAAGAGATGCCGAGAAACACTTTTGAGCGAGGACGGCGTGCCAGACACAGCACCGTGCTTCCTCTGGGTGCGTGATATTTTGTGTTACATCCTATTGCATTACAGCAACATGCTGCAAAATATTTTGAAGGCTGTGCGAGGCTGCATAACAAACAAATTTCAATGCAAATATCCCGTTGCGGTGTGAGAGCGGACCCTTTCTGGGCTCCCCAGACACCTGCGCAGCATCTTACCTTCCTGTTGCTAACTGCCCCGAAATCTCCCGTTTGTTAATTGTAGACAAAAGGGACCTTACTGGAACATGCACCAGAATTTATTTTTCACTAGAGCTTTGGATTTTTCTAGGACACTTGCTTACCCTAAATATTTTTCCTTTCTAGTCTCCGCCTGTTTACTGGTAGACCCAATTAGTCAGATTTCAATCAGTGCTGAGCCCTCAGCCCCGGGTTTAATGATGGCTTGCTTTGAAGCCTGTGTTCTTACGTCTGAGACTCGGCAGCCACTCTCTGTTGCCTGCTTGTGAGAGCTGTACAAAGTGCTTTATACTCTTTTTATTATATTTATAAGTGTTTGTCCTCTGTTGGGCTGTATTTGACATCTGAAGAGTCCTGCTCCTTGTCCAAGGCGTGGGACAGGGGCTGAAGCCTTGCCGGCGGAGATCAGACCCTCTGATGGAGCTCAGAGCAAGGGGTGGTTCATGTCGCTATTGGACAAAGATCATCCATGACAGCAATTCAGTCTGCTTGGGAATGCCCGAAGCGGGCTGCACTTCCCCGGGTGAGCCCTGGTCTAGGAGGACGGGGTAGTGAGGGGTGAGCGAGGCAGGCAGGGCCGGTGCGGGAGGTCGCAGTCCCCACATGGCACCTCAGGCCACGTGGGCTTCGGTAGCAGCCAGGACGCACGTTCTGAGTAGAAGGCTTTCCTCGTTTTGATGCGTGCTTGTGGAAGTCAGGGTTGGGAGCACCAGTGATGGCCACAAATGCTCCACAAGGACCTCTTCTTCCTTTATACATACTGTTCTTAGAACTTGACTCCTGGACTTCTACTGGTTTTTTATTAGTAGTATTTTTGGTCTACTTATCTTGGTCTGTACATCTATTGATAAGTAAGTTTTACCCACTTCCGAAACATCCTTCTATGTCTGGGCACAGGAGATCTCTGAGGACACAGCACCTTGGCATTCATGTTATTAGAGAAGCGCAGGTTTCCTCCTTTCAAATTAGGGGATTTGCCGATCCCCTAAACCCCCCAGGGCCTGCAGGAGGGCTGCCGTCGCCACGCACCCCTGGGAGCACAAGCTAACAAGAAAACCCCCAAAAGTAACAAGAAAGAGGATGCAAGGATCCGTTTTACGTAAATTCCGTCCCAAAGTTCACCGCTGATTGCTTGCCTGGCCTCTCATTTGCAGTGCTTTGCCTTGTCCTTAATTCTTTTTTTCATATTATCTTTAATTCTGTCTTGACTTCTAAGGACCGCAAGGATCTGGATTACTTACGGCAGCAGAGGGACTGCCAGAACTGCACGGTTGAGATGTGCTGCAGTTTCAGTGCAGATACAATCCTGCTCTACTCTATAGAGAAACAATTTTGCACATTTAACATTAAACTTTTTTTAAATATTTATAATGTTGCCAATGAAATTCAAGTATGAATAATAATAATTAGCCTGTAAAAAATTGTAGCCCTGTGGCACAGATAAACCGACCTGTATTGAACTGAACTTGACAGGCGAGATAAGTCAAAGTGGTATTTTATTTCTTTGCAGTTATATATTGACAGTGGTTGAAATCCTGGATAAAATTTTGCGTGTTGCAGTTTAGTTTCACAGAATCACAGAATCACAGAATGGGTAGGGTTGGAAGGCACCTCTGGAGACCATCTAGTCCAACCCTCCTGCCAGAGCAGGTTTCGCATATGGCGATCCGGGTTCTCCCCTGAAGCTTCTTGTAGAATTCGACAGGTTTAATTTGAGGCAAATATCACCTTTGGTAGGAACGGCAGCACGCGCTCTGCTCTCTGCAGATGCTGTGCCCAAGCTGCCTTTACCGCCTGTCGTGGCACCAGGGCAAGGTCTCCGACAGCCCAAGCCCCTTACAAAGACCCACTGACTTCTGGAGGCGATGCACGTTCCCTCTTCTTCCCCCCGCCCCGGGGGGGCTGTCAGCACGCAGGTCCCCGCGGTCCCCCCCTCCCTTCCTCCGCAGCTGCGCGGGGCGCGTGGTGGGGCGCGTGGTGGCCACTGGTGGCCAGTTCCGTGGGAGGAAGGAGGGGTGGAACGGCGCAGACGTTTCCAGCAGCGGTGTCTTCGCAGCGGCTTCCCCATGGCTTTCTTCTCTGAGGTTTAACGTGGGAATAAGCCGTCCTTTTTATGCAATAAGTTGGTTTCTTACAAGTTTTCATAATTGATTTTTTACTCGTTATTTCGTTGTCAAATACATCGTTGCTGTCAAAACCGAGTGGTGGCCACTGGCTGGAAGTCTATTATTTTGCAACTTTGGAGATGGAAAAGGTGTTGGTTCCAGGTCCAGAAAATATATGGGAAACCTTAGGAGTTATTTGTCTGAGCAATTAAAGTCATCACTGGGAATGGACAATATTTACAGTATCTCTCTAGTTTTATTTCCCAGCTCCAATGTAAATCCTCACTTCCACATAAATTTATTATTTACCTTTGTAGCTGGATACCTTGTCTCACGTTATTTATCATATATATTGTGTATGATTATATTTCGACTTCAAATTATTACTGGCAGATATGACTATTTCTTGGCACCTCTCTTCATTGCTCTTTGTACTCGGCAATTCATTTTTCCCGATCAAGTCAGTGTGTCAGACGTGGAGGTTTCGTGATTTATTACTGTGCTTCAATACTTTTTGTCTTGAATATCCAGCTGTTCTCCAGCTGTTATTTTAGCATGTGTCTTACTTTTAGAAGGTTTTAACCGCAGTGTAAAAGCTCTAATGTAATTCATCTCCGTAATCCAATGTGATTATGTTATGTATTGTAATCATGACTGGTAGCCCTTTTGCTCTTCTTTTTTGAACTGAATATGGATATATCCTATAGCAAATGACAAATATTTCTCACTTTGCTTACTTGGACCATCAAAGAAAACTTCAATTTTAGTGAGGTAGTTCAGATGTCAAAATAAACAGTACTTAAATACATAGAAAACAGTGAGGAACAGCGTTGTGTCTGTGATAGGGGAAATTATGTTCGTACACGGCACTAGTGCCTGGAGAGGTTTAACAGCAATTACTTATAGACGTGTTAATTGTTACAAGGATTATTGGATACATTTATTTAGGTACGTGTACTTAATTTGGGGTATAATTTTAAAATTTGACTATATGTTTAGTTGGTCACCCTAATTCAGCTTGTGAGATGTTCAAGGAAACTCTTCCACACGAGGAAGGGGATTTTTCCCCTCTTGAAGTGTTTAATAACTCTGATTACATTATTTTATATGCAGTCCAACGCTGCCTAATTTGTGCCTTCGGTGAAAACATTGCATCAAACTAATTGCAGATGTGGGATGTTCTGCCATATTTGATCAAAAAGCTGACTGAGTTTTCTCCAGGGCCTTTCTGTTCATTTGTCCCCATGGTCCTCTTTGGTGGTGTGGGGTTCTTATCAGGACAGCGGGTTTACTTTATGCGGTAAAGGAAAAGAACCTCTTTTACAACGAGAGCGCTTGAGCAGCGGAGCAAGCTGCCCAGCTCGCAGTAGCTCCATCCTTGGAGATGTTCAAACCCAACTGGACGCGGTGCTGGGAGCCGGCGCGGGCTGGCAGTCTCCAGACCTCTCCGGGGCTCTAGAACAACCTCAGCTGCTCGCTGCAACGCGTGACAGTGGTTTCTCACTAAGCAGTTTTACAGGAGTATTTTTGCTCTAAGAAGCACATTTTTCAATAGTAGGTATAAAACCGCATTGAAAGCTCTGCAAACAACAGAAGTGTTCTTAACTCACATTGTAAAGCATTCACAATTGAAAAAAAACATTTTATAATAATTTTGAAAATTTGTAAGTCAAATGATTTCTGTTTGTCAGATGTGATATTGCATTGCTCTGCCAAGGATGTCACCTCCATTTCGATCCCTGGCACTCTTTGTGGCTTTCTGTAGTTTTGGTAGATGCATATGATGCTGCTCGAGGGACCGCAGTTTCTTCCTTCTCCCTCCTGAGGGGACATTCCAGCTCAGTCATGTATCAGCTTTGGGTTTTGCCACGACTGGACGGGAGCCACCGCAGTACCGCAGCTCCGGGTGCTGCAGCACTTGCCTGCCAACAACTTTTTTTACTGAAAAGTCACTTTTTCAGCAGTGTGACACAGCTGAGTTTGCGGAGCCTGGAGTCGGGCAGCCGGGCTGAAAGAGTCCGCCGGGTGAGCTGAGAGCAGTGCCGCGGGTCACTGCGGTCGGTCGGGGGGGTTTGATACCGCTGGGTGGTGGGTCGGGCATCTTCTCCTCTCTTAATTCTTGGTAAGTTATCCTTGGCACGGTTTGCAGAATAAGCACATATATACCAAGACTTCATTTTGCCTGCTGAGCACAGAACTGGGTTTGGGTTACGTGACGGCAGGTAGAAAGAGAAGATTTATGTAAAGTTATGCATTAATTTTATTTTCTTCTTTTTTTTTTTTTCTGTTCATAACAGCAAAGCGAATACCATTCAACCATGCAGGCTTTTAAAAAACGAAGTGAGGTTTTTCCGATAGCCCCAGGTGTCGTGCAGGTCTGCGATGGGGGGTCGGGCCGGGTGAGGGCCAGTCTGGCCGCAGCTTCCCGCCTGGTGTGGTCCCATGCCGGTCACTGAGCTGGTGTGGCGGGAGTAGGTGTGGGAGTAGGTGGAATTGCTTCACTTGCGTTTGGGGCAACGGGCTCAGATGTAGATTTATTACGTTTTCTATTAGGCAGTAAGTGGTGATCGCGTCCCTTTTTGCATGTCATGCAGAATAGTTTGTATTTGGGGAAGGACTTTTTACAAGGGCACGTAGGGATAGGACAAAGGGGAATGGCTTCAAACTGGAAGAGAGGAGATTGAGATGAGATATGAGGAAGAAATGTTTTATGCGGAGGGCGGTGATCCCCTGGGGCAGGTTGCCCCGAGAAGCTGTGGCTGCCCCATCCCTGGAGGTGTTCAAGGCCAGGTTGGACGGGGCTTGGAGCAACCTGGGCTGGGGGGAGGTGGCCCTGCCCGGGGCAGGGGGGGGAATTAGATGATCTTCAAGGTCCCTTCCAACCCAAACCATTTTATGATTCTATGATTTAACAAAGGTATTTCCTACTGACTGTCGCAAAGACCATCGTTCTTTTGAAATATTTTCTGTGAAATAGTTACTATCGGCAGGTTTTATTTCTACAGCAAGCATGAAAAAAATCCTTCCCCATGCGTGATGGTGGGGCTGGCATGGAGGCGAGGGGTGCGGACGGGAGTGGGGATGGGGCAGCCCTGAAAGCGGGGACCCCCGGGGCGGGTCGGGGGACACAGGTTGGCTGGGTGGCATCTGCTGGCACTGTCCCCACCGTCTGACCCGGAGGAGCTGAGCCATGGGGGCTGCGCTCAGAAGAGTCAGAGCTCCCTCTGCTTGCAGGCAATTTGTGCATCGCGTTAATGACATTTACGTTAGTACGTAAAGGCATTCCAGATAAAACACGTTTAGATCTTGAAGCTTTTTGAAAGATGGTAACTCTGAGTAAAGGCAGTGAGAAACCAGGATGCACAAGATCTTTGGAACTGGATGGAAGTATGAAGGTTTCTAGTATGTATTAAGGTTTCCAGTAAATTTGTAAAAATAGAGAAAGGTACACGTCTTTATCTGCATTGCGAATGAAGATTAATTTCTAGTTTGTAAAAAATAATATACTACTTAGATCAATTTAAATTAGTAGGTCAGCCAAATTCTCATCTAATGTTAATTCATGACTTTTTGGTGGTACAATGCTTAGTATCAGCTCAGGATACCGTCCTAAATTCCCCAAGTTAGGGTTTTGGTTTTTTTTCTTTATCTCAAAGCGTAAGAGAAAAATATCATGTGGAAACAATCTTGTTGTACCAGATTGGAACTGACTCATGTATTAAACTTATGAGAGGAGCCTTTCTTGTGCCTTAATTATACAAAGACAGTATGTCTGCGGCGCTGTCACATTGTGTTCAGTGCAATGACTTCTCTGGATTGCTATTCCAGTAAATCGGAAGTAATTGAGCAGGGATTATCCGTGGCACTGGAAACACAGCCGTTCCCTTTGTTAAGCCAGCGCTACAAAGGCTTTTTTTCTTGTGAATAAGCACAAAGTTTTTTTGAAAGGGCTGGGACTGGACTCCGCCGCCTCTCTGCCAAGCGCTCAAACGCCGCAGTTCTGCGTGTGCGTGCGAAGGCCACTGCGTTACAGAGGGGGTCTTAAGGGACCCTCTGATGGAGATGAAGGTTTCTGTCTACCCACCAACCCGGGCATTCCCCGTCTGCCAGCCCCACCAGAGCATTGCATTATAAACGCGAGGAGCTTGCCCAGAGCCGTGGGTTCTTCTCGTCTGGAAACAGATGAAGTCAACGTCTTCTGATAAATTTGCCATCGTATCTGAGAGCGGCTTTGTTTCAAACGCAGCGCTGCTTCCACGGGGAGAGGAGCCCTTCTTCAATTATTACTTTCTTATTGTAGTCGAGAGATTCGTAAATGTGTTCTCGTGAGATTCTTCACAGCAGCGTGTCGACATCTGAATTTTGAGACGCTTTTCTGGGGGTGTGTGACAGCTTCAGCGAGTTACTAAAAAAGTGCACCTGTGTTCACCATAACCAGCCCGTTTCTCTATTTCGAGAAAGATTAAATAAACCCCTTATAACTGTGTCATTCTGTACTTCCCCACGCTAGGGCTGTTCGGGGGCGGTAGCGTCTCCAGAGATACAGGTCTGTAGAACACCAGTCATTCACTGGGAGGAAAAACATGTCCCTTGTTATTACACGGGAAAGGAAAAGAAAACTCTAATAAAAGCCCCAAACCAAACCAAACGAAACAAACAAACAAACAAATAGAGAGAGATTAAAAAAAGTATTCCAGGCGTGTTTTCGGGTCCGGAGGGGGATGGAGCACATTCTGCTCTCTGCCACGGCCGCTGCGGTGCTGTGGCTGCTCCCCCCGAGGGAAACGTGGATCGGCAGTGGGATGGGCCGTGTTAAGTTGGCGTCATCCGAATCCTCACTTCACAGCATTAAAGCGTTCTGAAAAGTCTCTCAAAGAGCACGTGGCACATCACTGGAAGGATATCATGGGGAATTCGGAAGCAAAATTGGATCTCAGTGTAGGTGAAGTGTTGTTTCTGGGGCAGATCTGCCAGGCTTGTATCAGCGTGCTGGCGAAGGACCTCGCGTTGAGTGCGTAAGGAAAGAAACGGCGGTAAATGAATGAAATAGCACACGCACAAGGAAATTCACAGTAAATTCATATTTTCAGGCTTAGGAAATAAATACTGTTGAGTTAAATGTATCCTTTGTTTTCAAAATGCACAGTAAGAATGTAAAATACCGATGTACGGTTATGTAAAAGATCCGTGTGGTCTGAAGAGGTATTTTCCCATAAAAGCTGAACTCAGCAGCCGGTGTACTGGTGGCGCACTGGAGGGAAGCGCCGTGCAGTGTTGGTCGGCACTGCTTCCCTTTCCCATCGGAATTCAGGTCAGGACTCTGCAAAACACTGGGAACGGGGCACGGTGCAGCGCTGCCGAGTGCCGCGGGGCAGGAGAGCCGCGACCCGCCGGGGGTGGAGGAGAGGGACCGCCTGCAACTCCTACCAAAATGCGGAGTGCCAGTTTGTATTCGTATTTATAATGGTTATTAATTGCTCAGTTTATAACCCAATTTACAAAATCTCAGCGGAGCGGTCAGCTTAATTAATCAGGTTATAACTGCTCTGCACGGAGAAAGATTGAAAAGGGAGAGGTGCAGAGGAAAAGAAAAGAAAATGAGCAGAAAGATATGTTTTTCAAAGGTGCTGCCCGTAAGCGTTTGAATATTGGGGTTAATGGTGTCGTGCAGCCGCGGAGAGCGCGGGCTGTGAGAGGATGCCCGTAGGAGTGGCAGCATGTCATGGGAGACCTGCCGATAAACCTGCAAACAGGGACAAGCCGCCTGAATCATCGTCCGTCCCAGTTAGAAACAGATGCTCATAGCTGTATAATTAATTGAATAGGTGTATTTGGGGTAAAATGTTACCTCTCCTTTTATCTCTGAATTTTCAAAAATGCGTGGGGTGTGCTTTAATTAAAGGGCTTTTCCAATGCATATAGCTAAGTTTCAATAAATGGGAATTTTGGGAAATTTATGTGGTCTTTGCTCTTTACTGTGACTGCCCAGCCCGAGACGCTGTGTGCCCACATCCCCGCTGAAGCGCTTTTGGGAGGTTTTCAGTGCCGCCTTTGTTCGGGGGAGCTGGCGCAGCCCCATCTTGGCAGGGTTTTATTGCGGGCGGTTCCAGCGCCAGGCCCGTCATGGGCTGTCAGCTAACGAACCTTTGATACGTTATCCATCCTCTCGTTCATCAAACACCGCTGTTGGCAGAAGAAGCCGACCTGCTGGAGGGCAGCTTCGCATGCGAAGGCTGATGGGACAGGAGCTCCACCGTGTCCATCACCGCTTTGGTGGGTGAAGGCCAAGTAGATATGGCCGTTATTATTGAATTATTTTCAGGCAATAAACACCGTATGCTTTCTAATTTCTGCAGGCGGTGTACCTGAGAGCTGCACTGCCTTTCTCCATCCAGCTGTTGGTTTCTTCAGTCTGAAATAGTTTTGCATGCTGGTAGAAGCAAGCTATGGGGTTTGTCATTGGCCTTTTGCCATCACGCTGGAAGTGCCATACACAATAGTAGAAAATACAAGTCTCTTGGAAATGCAGTTTAATTTCCAACCACTCTGTTCTGACTTCTGCGTCTTACGTAGATGATTATCCGTTGCTGTGGTGGATTACAAGAAGGCTCCGCAGAGGTTTGCTCACCCAGAGTACCCCGGGCAGCCCTTCGGGGCAAAGCACAGCTCCTTTGAGAACTTCATCATACTTAACCACTGAGGCCTTAAGTACGGAAATCATGTAGTGAAACGCAAGTGCCCATCGCCTTTTTTTGTAGATATATCGCTTTTGACCCCAAGTGGCCTTTCTCCATCTCATGTAAGCTTGCTGCATTTTACGGAGGGCTCCAAGAGTTGCATATGGCAGGGCTGCGGGAGGACGGCAAGTGTGCTATGCCTGGTACCAACCTCCTGATGACCCACCTCGAGGGCATGCTGCACCATCTGCGCCTCCTCGGCAGACTAATAAAGATCTCGCTGATGATCACGAAGGATAGCTGACGCGGATGGTTGTGCGGCTGTCTCCTTGCATTCCTCCTGAGCGTGTGGGTTCCTGCGCTCCAGGCGAGCTGTCAGTAGGTTTCAGAGTCGGCCGTAGGTGCCGATGGGGCGCACGGCCAGCGAGGGCAGAGCGCGGGCTCGCAGGCAAACACACTCAGTGGTAGGGTGAGGAATAAGGTAAAATAACCTGCCTAGGTGGGGTTGGGTTTAGGATACAACTTCAAAATTGCTGATTGAATGTCAGCATGTAGAGGAGGAGGCATCAAGAGAAATACATCCAAATCCATCCATCCAAAAGGCTACTCCCCTGCTGGCCTCCTGCCAGGGCGGAGGAAGCCACGGTGCGGCTCATCCATGGAAACCAGCTGGTGTTCCTCTGTTTGGGAGAGAACGAGAGGAAACGCCATCTACATGGCCTCTGCTGAGCTCCGAAAATGTATCATTCAGCAAACAAGATAGTGCCACACGATAGCACTCACACTTTGTAGAAGAAGTTAGACTTGTGAAGTAAGGTTTGTATAACCCAAGGCAATGCCGCCTTAGGTTTTTAGTGTTGAAATTGCAATAAAAAAATAGAAACAGAGAAGAAAATAACCAGAAAAGGAACTTCCTTGAAGCCAACATGGAACTTTATTAATTTTCCTTCTTTTAACAGAAGTGTGGAAAAGTGTAATATTACACAGAGAATGAAAAAAAAATGTATTAAACTTTCCTAAATATCCCACGTATTCAAAGCCCCTCTTGCTGGCGTCCATTTGCCCTGATGAATGAACTGAAGCTGCAGTTAAAGCTGTGGTGCCCACAGGAGATGTCCTGTCCCTGGGTCCGACGCCCAGCCCAGCCCTGCATGAATTGGACCTTCTGAAAGGGCCACGGGCTCGTGCTGGGTGGCAGCCAGCCCTGGCACTGGGCTACGGCTCCACCTGCAGCCAACCTCCTCAACGCATCTCCCCTTCTTCTAGCCATTTTCCTC
Source organism: Charadrius vociferus (assembly GCF_000708025.1). NCBI lineage: Eukaryota > Metazoa > Chordata > Aves > Charadriiformes > Charadriidae > Charadrius > Charadrius vociferus. The sequence goes on from NW_009648149.1 coordinate 879,273, forward strand.
ACCCAGTAAACACTTTTGCAAGAGCATGGTAGTGTTGCAAGGAGAACTGTTAATTGCTTGATATTTCATAGATAAAAAGAGTTTTGGAAGGTTTTTGGGTGGTTTTTTTTGTTTGTTTGGTTTTTTTACATTTTACTATTATTTTTCAGCAAATTGCCTAATTTTTTTTTTTTTTTTCAGTTCTCAAATATCCCTGTGTGCATTGTATAGGCTTCAACCGTATTTTATACCCTTTGTATTTATCACCCTTGTGTAGTTCAGCTTCATTTTTCAAAGGCAAAAATAGCAAACCCAGTATGCATCTAAGTTAGAGGTGGTTTGTGTCCTCAGTCTGGTAGATCCACCCTGATTGCTGCCAGGGCTTTGGTTTGCACATCGCACTGCACAGGTTTAGATGTGTGGTGCTGAAGGAAGCGGATATCTTTTCTGATTTCCAAGCTTAGCTATGCTTACGGGAGTCATTTGTGAGGTGCAAAAAATGGAATTGCACCAGGACCAAAAGTTCAGGAGCTCCTGAGAAGTAACTTGCTTTGGGTGACGTGAGATACAGTTTTCTCCTGTATTGCACAAATTACGATGGAAACGAGATTGAGCAATGAAACCTAGCTACAGCAAGCTCAGAAAAGTTTATTGTACCTGTTGCTTCCACAGAGGCCAAAGCTTTCCTTACATAAAAGCAGTATATTCTGGGTATAAATAGTACGCCCTGACAGTGATATGGTGCCTGCACAAATACTGTTTGATTATGGCAAAATTTGTAGCTCTGGATCTATAAAGAGTCTCCCTGCATGCATGCCACAGTGATAAAAATCAGTTTTCAGTATATATATATATTTAAGATGCTGTCAGAAGATAAATCTGCCGTAAGGAAGGAAGAGGACGGCCGTGCGCTGCGGCTCCGCTGTGGCCTCTTGCCCGGTACCCGTGGTCGCGGAGCGATGCCGCTGTTCCCGCCGGCCCGACCCCCCCAGTGCTTGGGGAGCACCGGGACCCACCGGGGCGCCGGGGGCAGCAGGGTTTTGCCCGACTTGTCAACACCTGCCTGATTTCTCTCTGACTTGTTGGAAGCATTTTGAACAAAACACCGGTTGGGGAGGGGGGAGAGGAATTTCTAACTATTTATTGATTTAATAACCCAAGGCAGAGTTAGGAGCAGGCTCCTGCGCCTCTCTGTTAAATGAGTTTCTCAGGATCTGATATCACCAGATCCCCTTCTTTTCGTAGAATAATAGAATTGTTTAGGTTGGGAGGGACCTTTAAGATCATCAAGCCCAACCGTTAACCCCACACTGCCAAGCCCACCACTAACCCACGTCCCTCAGCACCACGGCTGCCCCTCTGTTAAACACCTCCAGGGATGGCGACTCCACCACTGCCCTGGGCAGCCTGTGCCAGGGCTGGACAGCCCTTTCCGGGAAGACATTTCTCCTAATATTTTCCGATATCTTAACTTTTTCTTTGCAATAAAGGAGGAAAGTCCTGTGTGTGGGAGAGTTCATTTTTAAACGTAGGGGAGCAGTTTTGGGGAGGAGGGTTTGGGTGGATGGCATCTTCTAGTGTCCCCGGACCCGACCTGCTGCCCCGGCTTCACCACACCCGTGCTGGAGGGGTCAGCCCTCCTCGAATCTGCCATTGTTTTTTCTTCTCTTATTGGATGCAATCTGAATAAAATATAATTTTGTGTGAGTAGTGGTGACCTGTGGTATTTGCTGCACAAGCAGAGAGAGGATTCCTGCGAAATTTTGAAAAACGTCGTCGACGTGCCATATCCCAGAGCTTTCTGTGGAGAAAAAAAATCCCATTTTTATGATAGTTTAATTGTTTGCAAACTGGTTGTTTGTGAAAAGGTAATTCAGCGTCAAGAATGACTAATGCGCGCGAATTGCTGTGCTGAGGGAGAGCGGTGATTTGCCATGGTTACCCCGGGAGATGCAGAAAGGTACAATTATTCTGAGAGGTACTGGAGATCCTGTTTACTTTTCATTTTTACCGTCTTTCAGATGTGCTTTTCCCCGTATCTTTGTACAAACAAACAAAAAAGCAATTAGGCATATTTATCCTATTTTGGAGCATAGCGTTTGTAATTAAAAAGCTTACTGCTGGCCTGGGGCTTGGCCGGGGCCGGGTGGAAGGTGGTGGCCATGGCCGGCGCCATGCCCCATGGGAAAGCCGCCTTCTCCCCGGAGCGAGGTCTGTGCGAAAGCTCCTGTGGTTTGGTCCCGTACGTTCTACTGCACTGAGGAGGACGCCGGTTCTGATCTGGTTTCGCAGTCTTCATTCTCTTACTGGTTTGCATACGTTGGTTCCCCCAAAACGCAGTGGATTTGGGTGGTGGAGCGACCCCTGGGGTGTTTGGCTGAGAGCGTGCTGTGAAATATAACAGCTACTAGCGAGGAAACACGTCTTAACGCATTAATACATAAAAAAAGAAGCATAGTGATTCAATTCTGAGATGCTGTTGTAAATGACGGCAATATGTATTTTTGCTTGGACAGTTTCTCAACTTATTCTGAGGTTGAGACACCCTCAGCGTCGGTCCTTGTATGTTTTCAGGTCTCCCTTTTTGTGTCCAGCCCTTCCTTCTTGTCTTCTGCTGGAAAGAGCGGCATTTCTGTCCCTTGTTCCTTCAGCTTGGTGTTTCTCCTGTCGGTTCGTCTGCCTCTCCCTCCCCGTTCTCTCTCCCGTCCCCTTCCCATTCCCTCTGCCAGTAAAACCAGCCGAGACCTGCCCGGTGCTTCTCCCGCAGAGCAGTCTGCCGGCTGCGGAGTGCTCGTGGCTGCACATCGGAGCACAATAATGCCATAATAACTCTCCTGCGTGACCTGTGGCTCCTCGCCGTTGAATGTACAGCATTTGTTTTGGGTGAAGGCTTCATAGACTTCAGTCGCCTTTGTCTTCCACCCCCGTTTAGTAGACAGGGATTTGCTCGGTCTCGCTAAACATACGGAAATGAAAGGATGCTTTTTTCCCCGAAAGGGAAAAAAAACCTGTGGCTGCACATGAGCAGGTGGGTGGCAGGATTTCAAAGGAGTTGCTCTCTTTGGTGGCCCTTCTCGTTTGTCCTGAGCCCGTTATAGTCAGCAGAACAGAGGAACAGAAGATGAATTTGTCAAGCAAATAAAAGTTATTGGGTCCTGTCTTCTCTCCAGTCAACAGGAACTCGACGTTTAGCGCTATAATTAAGTGCCAGCTATTATCCTTTGGGTTTTCCTAAGTGCCTGGGCCGTTCCCGGTACAAAATGCTTTGAGACAGAGCTAAGTAAAATAATAGAATGGGTTGTGACTTTTGCTTCGCTTTTATCTTTTAGAAGTTTTGTTTTAATATTTAACAATATTTTAATATTTAATGCAACTAGAGCTTTATATGAGCTTGTTATTCTGGACCCTCTGGTGCGACGGCAAGGAGCTGCCCGGCTAATGGGATGATTAAAATGCTTGATCTGTTGTGGTGGGGCTGGTTAGCGATGGACGTGTCTGGGAGCAAAGCGCCTCAGACGCAACCAGGTGTGTGCTCCTGCTCCACAGAGCTCCTTCCTCAGCCGCCCTTTAAAAAGTTTGATTTGTTTCGCTAGTTAGTGTCAATAACGACAGGCGGTATTATTTCCTCGCTCACCAAAGGCCAGAGCTGAAACACGCTCCCATGCCCCGTGAAAGCCGCAGCTCCGTGTGGGTGCTGTCTGCCAGGAGAACGATGAGCACTTCTTCTTCCAAATATTTTCTGCGCTCTGTTTCTTCCTGTGCAAAACTCAGACCTGCGTGGGGAGTTTTACTGTCTTTTCCTGCTTAGGGAAAAAACCCCAATCCACCCTCCCAAATAACCAAACTAACGGGACAGGAATGACTGGGTTATTGGTGGTGTTCTAGCCGTGCTGCTCTGGGTATTGGCCGGAGCCAAGGGATACAGGTCTGCGGTGCCAAACTCCGCTCCGATTAGAAGCCGATCTCTGGCTGCTGCCTTTTGGTGGGGGTGAGTTTATGGATGAGAGTAAGTGTGCATCCGAGAAATGGAGTTTAATGGAAATCTGCTCATCTTGGCTGGTGTCACGTCCTCTCTCAGGCTGTGTTCACGCTGGCAGCCTTGGCTTGGGGGGTTGCGGATTTGGTGGGGCTCTTTGCAAGCCAGGAATTCGCACTCCTACTGACCCCTTTTCTCCGTCCTGGTGCCGCGGTGGTGTGTAAGTGCAGACACGGTGAGAAAAAAAAACCCTCCAATGGAAACAAATAACGAAACTCAACCCTGACTTTGTGAAGGATCTATGCATTCCACAAATATTCCACATTTTCATTTCATTGCGGTATTGAGTATTTGTTCAGCTGTACGTTTGGAGGACAGTGCACGTTGGCAGGATGTGGATTTCAGCATCCCCATTCCCTGTTCTTCTGCCACCCCCACCGTGCTCCGAGCAAAACTGGGGCTGTCCCTCACCCCCGGGCAGCCGCGGCCACAGCCGCAGCGAGGCGCGGGACGCCGGGGGGAGCTTGGTTTTTCTGCCTCCGCACACCCCAGGCTGTCTCTGTCCTTCTTCCCCAGAGGATCTTCATGAGTTTCTGTCCCGGGTGCTCCACTGACTGCCCCGTTCCCTTTTTCCTGGTTTCTTTCCAGAAGCTGCAGGGAGGAGTGAGTGGTCATTCCCGCTGAGATATACTCGCTAAAAATTGCACCTTCAGGAGTTAGGATTTTTTGGTCCTATTATTTAATGTTTGGTGGAAGCAAAAGATAAACAAGAGCCAATGTGAGCATATATTAAGTGATATATATGGGGATGTTTCCCGAATACCCATTATAACGTGTCCCATCAGTAGAGCCTTCTAACGAATCGCGCAGTGAAATGTCCCCATTGGCTCTCTGTGCATCACTGCTCGCCGAAATTGAATTTGAGTAGCTGAGCACATTTCTGCTTTTTACTGCCATAGAGCACAACATTTGAAAAAACGTGATATAAAAGCCTTCAGACCTGTTATAGTATGTATAGGATGTGTTTCTCTCCTCTGCCAAATCTTTGATTTTTCATAGCCTTTTTAATAAATATTACTTTTTTTGATTAATTTATAGCTGGTGGAATTCATTCTTCCAAGTGGTGTTGGTCCTTACACTGCCTCCAGTCTACTATTAGCAAAGACATGAGCCATTTAAATGTAATCTGCTGTGAGAAACTCCAGGACCAATATCCATCTGACATTTTTAGGCTTAACTAATTTCAAATAGTTTAAGCATATATTTTATTCCCCAGGTATGGAAAACGGAGAAAACTACAAACAGTTGTTATTTAAAATACAATTGAAAAAGAAGCCCCCAAAAAAGAGGAAGAGGTAATAGTTACTGTTCATTCTTCATAAAGATTATATGCATAGTAGCGGAATAAATCTTCCTTTTTAGATAGTTTGCTCTTCTTTTCTGACTTAATGGAATCATAGAATATTATTGATACCTTCTTGCAATAATATATATGCACATAGAAATATATACATAGGGTAGTATATATAAACGCATGCATATTTATGAATTTATATAAGATACAGCTTTTAAAAAGAAGTAATTTGAGCCTGCCCAAGCAAAAAGGAGCGCTTTCCGGCATACCTGCGTGGCCGTTGTCTTTGGGGAAGCGTAGAGCACGTGTGTTCCCGTGGCTGAAGCTGGTGGAGCCCAGATGCGGGAAGCGGCGCTCGGTGGGGGCTGCTCTGCGTTCCCGTGCGGCGGTGACTCCATCCCTGCTCATGCCGGAGCGGCACGCTCCCCGCGCAGGGCGGGCACCCGGCGGACTCGCAGCAGAGGTGGATATAGGGATATCCAGGCAGGCTGCGGGAAGGACGACATCTAACAATGCTATTAAGGCAGACGATTGTGTCCGGACCCAGAAGAGAGTACCAACTCTTCTGGAAAAACACCCTAAAGACCGAGGAGGTGCTTTCAGAGCGGTGTGTCACTGGGGATGACCAGCTCACCGCCCCTCTCCCGCGGCCGAGCGTGGCAGCCCCGGGGACGCTTGGGGCGCTGGCGGGCAGATCGTGGTGCTCCTCTTACCTGAAGAACATCCAAGATTTGAAAAATTCTTTATGAATCCATCCGATTTTGGTGGAATTCCCCTTATGTTGCATGTCTTACAGGTTTTAATGTTGATAAACTTTGTGGAAATTAGAGTTGGGAATGACTGTCCTGTATCTTCTCAGGTTTTGGCCCCAGACACAGACCGATGGTGGCTCCACCCCCGTGTTTTCTCGAGCCATCGCACACTCTTTGCTTCCCCTCTCCCAAATGCAAAATGGTTTTCCCGCTTGACTTGTAAAAAGCCATTCTTAAATCTCCCTTCCAGTCAATTAATTTCATTAATTAAGAGAAGATAAAGATCAGTGAGTAAAGGCTCAGCTAATATATGCTTAATGCATTGTTATATCATGCTTTGTCAAACATACTCGTAATTGCTCATTTAATTTATTCATTTCAGCATTACTGATTTAAATATCTTTCTGGACTTTTTGGCATCAGTTGTCATTTTTTTAATGTCTGCTGGTTGCATATCAAAATGTCAGTTTATTATGCTCAATACATTATCTATGTCTTCAGTTTCCTTAAAACCTCTAATTGATATGACAGTTCTCACAAAAATTTAGTCCTGATCTGAGAATTATTTCAATCTTAATATGAAAGGCAGCTCTTTTTGCTTAGGGGTTTTATTTATATGTCACCTTTGCATAATTGCAATGTCATGGGGACTCTTCCTGTCTCAGCTACTTCACTTTTCAAAGCATTGTTGAAGATAGTCACAGCCTTTATAATATGAGGTCAAGTCGTGAAGTCCTTCAGATAACTTCTCCTGGCACGTCATAGCGAGTCATTTGCTTCTTTCGCTCGTTATCTGCGTGCAAAGGAACGTGAATGCCCATAGTGCAGCGTAACCTGGAGCCTCCAGCAGATCCTGCTGCACCAGGGAGGCTCCTCAAGGGCTGGATACGCGTGGGCATGGGAGAGAGAGAGAGAGTTCATGAATGATTTGAATCGTCATGAAACCTGAAAGCAAACAGAATTGCACTGGCAAACATTGAATAATAATGATTTGAAAACGTTTAATTGAATATATAAATTGGGGAAAGGTCTGCCTAGTGCTGGAAGATGAATGTAGGCTACTGAACAAAGAATTAGCTCAAATGCCAAATCTTATGCTCTCTGCAGAAAATATCTAGCAAAAGCCTAGTCCACAAGAAAAGACTTTACATAAAATGTTAAAACAATTGTTATTACAGGAGACAAACATAAAAAGATGGAATATTTGATAAAATGTCAATTTCTTAAAGGTCTTCGGACAAATCGATCATTGGAGACCAGTGAGTTGAGTGTTAGGAGCCAGTGACGGAGAGGGTTGGACAGGAGCTTTAGAGCTAGAGTCAATCTAAATTATATATTTTCTTATAAGGTTTTTATAAAAAGATTTGATTATAAACTTCCAGCAATGGGTTACAGAAATTGTATGTGTGTGTACATACATGTGTTTATATACATATATATATATAAATATATACAGAAATTATATTTCCGGCCTACTTTTTCCTTTAAGTGAATCTGGGATGCTCGGAGCTCTGCACGCAGGTTCTGCTGTGGATGTCAGTGCACCGAGTTGGAGACTATGGGGAGAATTTAATCACTTTTTGTGCATGGGGCAGCTCCAGAACACCTCCCATTCTGTGAATATTCATTATTTTCTCAGTGTCCTTTCTCCCGGTCATTAATGAAGATCAAAACCCAAGCGTCTAAGTAGCATTCCCTGTGACAGAAGAACCCGTTCTTTCAGTTGTTTCTCACCGGTCAGGTTCCCAATCATTTTTGCTTTTCCTCCTTTTTCGTTCGTTTCCCTGGAAGCGCGGTGGTGTGGAGCAGCGCTGGTGGGAGCTGCCCCGCGGTCAGCCCGCTGCGGCTGGCGGGGGGCTGCAGCAGCTGCAGAGACGCACATCTGCCCGTAGTCTGCCCGGCCAGGAATTAAAGGCCGGATTCCAGGATGACCAAATTATTGAAACATATTGGCCTTTTCTATAATGAGGACTCAGACCGTCATATAGTCTTTGACTTCTCTCGTGGTACGTGCACGTACTGTAGTACACGTATAACAAAAGATCGGTAGGAGGCTTCCCTCTCGTTCATAACAAAATAACATCAAAACTAGACTGGACCTTTGTTCGTAGGCAGTAGAAATGACGCTCAAACCCAAAGGCACTCCGGATCACAAGGGGAAACCAGGGACATCTTCCAGACCGGTCTCATTGGTGCTCCCACACTGGCTTAGTGTAATTTTGGGGTTTGTGTGAATGTGTACCACTCCCTTTCCTGAGCAGCCTGGCAAGCGTGAGCGGGGAAAGAGGGGCAGTTTGGGGGCTGTGATTCAGAAAGCTCGAGCAAGTGAAGGACAGGGAATTGGACCACAGAAAAAGTGGAGAAATAAACATAAACTGAGCCAAATGACAGTCAAAAGGAAGGTACTTGTACCTCATCTTCATTTCTATTAATCTAATTTTTCTTCTGGCTCTATAGCTTTACATTATTATTATTTCAATACTAATTTTAGCCTGTGAACTTACCTGTCTGAAGTTTTTGTGCAGCTGTCTGAATCTGTGAACCAACCTTCAAACTCCCAGAATCACAGAGTGGTTTGGGTTGGAAGGGACCGTGAAGATCATCAGTTCCCGCGCCCTGCCCTGGGCAGGACACCTCCCCCCAGCCCAGGTTGCTCAAATACCTGATACTCAGTCATTAGGCATGGCTAAATATTTTCATATTTGGAACTACTTAACTATTGAAGGTGGGATTTTTTTAATAGTGAATGTTGGTGGTTTATTCATTCGCCATGCTTTAAATTTTTTTTTTTTTCCAAAGTACCAAACAAGTCAGTTACCAGTAAAGACATGAGTAACAGTTTGGAAGACTGTCAGCTTTGCTAAAACGCCATATGCCCGGTCTGCTCTTCCTTGTAATCCTCTCTAGCTTCCATCATGAATTATATGGGCTGAGCTACCTTGTTTTGGATATTAACTGATGAATGGGCTTGCCTTCGTTTATAACTGATAATGGTAGCAGTTGGGAGAGAAAAGGTGGTCCGGTGCTGAAGGTGCTATCCCAAGAAAAAATATGATTTCACAAATGCTTATGACAGAAAACCAAGAAAATTCATATTAAAAGTAGTCTGTGGTGCTGAGAGAGGTACTTGAAATAAGCTTAAACCCTATTTACCTATTTAAGAGCATCGTGTTTTGTAGAGACTGTCAGAGAACAGCAGCCTGTAATGATGCTATGGGAACAGGAACAACCCAGTATCTCACACTACTTGGCACCAGTATCCCCAGTTCCACGAACTGATAAAGGGAGATGTAACGTGAGATGTGATGAGACGAGAGTTTTTCGGAGGAGGAGTCCCTGTCAGCCTTCCCTTCGTGGAAGCGAACGGAGTTGTGAGAAGTTGGTATTTTATACCCTTATTCTTAACATAGGTAGAAGTCTCTCTCCTCGCCTGGGTGTCCCTCCCCCTTCTCCTGGAGCCCGGGGAGCTGCTCCCAGCAGAGCCGGAGAGCTGCCGCGGTGCCGGGCCACGGGGCCGCCTCTCCTGCCGCCCCTCTTCTGGCCTTCTACCGCAGCCTGCGGGCTGCGAGAAGGGAGCAGGAGATAGCGATCAAAAGTTACTAAGAAGTGACGCTAGAGGAAGGTCTAGGTATTAATGAAGTTAAAAAGAAAAAATCCTTCTAATTTTACTATTTCTTATCTTTTTGTGGCATGTCAGGTCATGGGCAAAGGGAATCTCATCCAAAATGCTAAAATGTTATATGAAATCTGACGGAAAAGTTAAGAAGGGGCCACAGGCATATCTAAAACCAGGTTGTCCCGTGATTGCCTTTGGCTGGACTCCATTAACTTCAGCAATTCTAATTTGTTCTTTGACATTTTCAGTTCATTTCTAAGCTTTTTGACAGCTCTTTGAAGAAGGATAACGGTAAGACTGGTGTAAGTGTTCCGAACTAATGTGGTAAGAGTGGTGTAATAAGTTTCAAAAAAAAAAAAAAGCACAGGATGGAAATGAGAGATCAGCGTGAAAGAGGGAGAGAAGGACACTGGCTGGCGAAGGGCAGGTGTCACTGCCGGTGTCCTCTCGTCGAGAAAGCGCAGCGCCTGATAGCTGTGGCTGTAGCTCAGACCGGTAAAGAGACTGTCCCTGCCAAGGTCACCGATATTTTGCTCTGAATGTCAGGCTTTGATTTATCTTCCCCTGCAATATTACCTGAACCTGGGATTGTAAACAATAATTACATCCCCTCCTCTTGGCCAGTGTCGCGGTACTCTATGCATATCAGCACCTTGCAGATTCTCCAGCCAGTTTTGATCCACCTCCCATAGCTTTTCATAGTTTGTTTTGTAATAAAAAATGATTGATACACTACCTTTGTACATAGTTTTTGGGTTTTATATCTCGGAGGTGGATTACATCCAAGGTCACCCTAGCACTGAAGACTTCATTCTGAGGGTGTTTTCTTTTTCTGTTTTACCACTGGTCGTCTTAATCTGTTTTCCATTAAACCAAAGCATGCCTCCTCTATTGGCGCTTTTTTTATGGTATAGGTATTAAACCGCCGCTGGAAAAATAAGAACATGCATACGTCAACTTAGAAATGTGTACGCTTTGTTTGTTCTCTCATCTGCAAACACAATATGTGCGTTACTTTTGTTCTAATTCTCACTTCACTTCTATGAAGGAACGATTTAGCTACTGTCGCTTTGTGTTGCTGACAATTTTTGTGGCATTTGACAAAAACCCAAACAGATGCAGTACCTTGCAGGAGCCATCGAGGTTGGCGAGTGGGTTAAATAAGCTCCACGCAGCCTCTGCCCATTTCTGGAAATTTTGCTAGTAGTCTTAGAAACTTAGAGCGTCCTCCTTCCGACATACGGGGAACCTTTGCTATTGCAGTATTGTTTCTACTGTGATCCCGCAGTGCTGGATTTGAGCTAACAGTGAACGTGCGAGAAGGCTGATTTTCTGATAATAAATTTGCAGTGAATGGCAAATGGGATAGTTTCACACTTCTTACCTATTTCAGGGATACATTTTTACCAAGTAAGGCTGGTTTCTTACAAAATGGCGTCCTGCGTCCTCCGCCCCTCTTCTTCCTGCTGTGGAAACATTCTTAGGTTCTTCCTTATGATTCTCCTCACCCCCCTTTCCATGAGACTTGCCCAGTAGGAGGAGGTGCTGGGACCGGGAGTTGCTGGGACCAGGAGGTGCTGGGACCAGGAGGTGCTGGGATTGGGAGATGCTGGGATCCGGGACACGCTGGGATCAGGAGATGCTGGGACCTGGAGATGGTGGGACCTGGAGATGCTGGGACCGGCCTGGAGCTGCCTGCCTGCGTTGAGTTTTCGGGAAGCCTGACCATGTTTGCAGCTAGATGCTGTGTCTCCAAAGGAGATGGCAAAGGCTGAGCTGCTCCTGCCTTTTGCAGTTTGGAAGCATTGATAGGGCCTCTTTTCTCATTTTCATGGAGTTCTCTTGGGTCAACCTCCCGTCCTTCAGTGGGATTTGACGCAAACGGGCCAGCGGGTCCCAGGTGAGCAAGAGAGCCGGGCAGATGGGGGTAGCACAGTCACCTGTGCCTGGCTCTGTCAGGAAACAAGGCGGAAAGCATTTCTACAGTCAGTTTACCTGAACACTATGAAAAAAAAATCCATTTCTGTGGAAACCGGGAAAGTTGCAGCATTTCTCTGAGTTTCAGAAAGCTCTTAATTTGTGTTGCAAATTCTTCAGCTTCCAGGATCGTGCCCTTCCTTGGGCCGCCTCTGTGCACAGTGGGGTTTGTGCCAGTTCACGGAAAGGAGCAGCGCAGGTCTGACAGTCACTAGATTTGGCTTTTCTCTGAAGCCAAGCCATGCAGTCCTCCGCTTCCATTCCTTAAAACAGAGAAAAATTGGCTTTATCAGTGAAGCACCTGAAAAAAAGATGCTTCTTTGACCACTAATGTTTCCGTTGCTACAGAGGTGTGGCAAGCCCTGACCCGCCGACACGGCGCTGCAGCAGTCCGAGATGCTCTGCTGACCCGCGCCAACCGCTGGGAACTGCCTTCTTCTGATTCATTACGGATATCGGATTTATCAGACAGTTTGTCTTTGGTCCCTGTAATGAATGTAAAGTCATGCCAATGTCTTTTGAAAAAGATGTGAGGTTACTAATTATATTTAGCCAGTGAATTGAAATTACCGGAGTGTCTGTTTGGGACCGTTTTGGCAAGTTGCTTATTTGTAAGTAATGAGAGACGTGTATTACTGGATTTATTTTTTTTTTAAATCATTCCATTACAAAGTGAGGTTGTTACAGGATAAAGTTGTTGTTATGTAGGAAAAAAATGAACGTGACAGCAGCATTGCAAGCTTAGTGATTGGTACAGATCAGGGGAAATGAAAAATGATAGGATGCAGAGTAGCAATTCAAACATTTGACAGTTTTTATAATAAAAAAGCAGTTCGTCTAATATTGAAAGTCTCTAGTACAAATTCTAAAAGTTCTGGAAGCAAGCTAAGCGGCGTCCTTAAACAGGAGTGAAGCATCCAACTGGCGTGGGCGAGGACAGCCGTGAAATAAAAAGGGGACGCGGAAGGGTCTGTGAGAGCCCCCACTGGGGGTGACACTTGTGCCACCGGAGCACTGAGTGTGCGGGATCTGCCGGCCCCGGCCCCGGGCTGATGGGGAATGGGCGCAGTGTGCGCAGGGGCAGACAAAGGGCTGCTGTGAGGGATATTTTAATTGCCCCTGAAATTAATGTTGGCCAGTTTAGGGCTGTGCCCTTCCTTGGAGACCATGACCGCACCATCCGTTGTGTCTTGCCGCAGCACAGGTACCGAGTCTCATGGTGGCTGGTGGTGAGCCGTAGAGGAGCATGGCTGCTCCAGCTCTGCCCTCCCGGGAGATGCCCGTCTCTCACTGACATCTCTCCCCCTGAATTTCACCATAAAACTGTCGCAGACTAGAGAAAATGCTGCTCTGCCCCGGTGAGGCCACATCTGGAGCACTGTGTCCAGTTCGGGGCTCCCCAAGTCAAGAAGGACAGGGAACTGCTGGAGAGGGTCCAGCAAAGGGCTACGGAGATGCTGAGGGGACTGGAGCATCTCTCTGCTGAGGAAAGGCTGAGGGACGTGGGGCTGTTCAGTCTGGAGAAGAGAAGACTGAGGGGGATCTCATCGATGCTGATCAGTCCTTCAAGGGAGGGTGCCGGGGGGATGGGAACAGTCTGGTTCCAGTGGTGCCCAGTGACAGGACAAGAGGGACCGGGCACAAACGTGACCACAGGTAGTTCCATCTCCACCTGAGGAGGGCCTTCTCTGCTGTGAGGGCGGCAGAGCAGTGGCACAGGCTGCCCAGAGAGGTGGGGGAGTCTCCCCCTCTGGAGCCATCCCAAACCCGCCTGGACACCGTCCTGTGCCACTGCTGGAGGTGCCCCTGCTCTGGCGGGGGGTGGGATGGGGGAGCTCCAGAGGGCCCTTCCCACCCCCACCAGTCTGGGAGTCGGTGATTTATTCAGCAACGCGGGGGCAGCGGCCGCTGGACCAGCAGCATCTTCTCGTGCTCTGCGCCCGGAGCAGCCCCAGCACCGGGGAGCGGAGCGGAGGAGCACTGGGGTGACGGGCAGGGGGCTGTGCGGCGTGCCAGGAGCTAATTAAGACACACATGGTTAATGAGACTGCCACGAGGGCGTGCGAAGGCCAGGTGGGCATTCCGTCTTGCGCTGCTGTTCTGCATAAGGGAACGTTTGGGAGTGCGGCCAAAATGCTGTCAATGGGTTTTGTTGTTGTTTCTATACTGAAAGAAAAATCTTATATAAGCGCAAAAGTATACTTCCATAAGTCACAACGGGATTTCCATAGATATTTTGCTCCGTGTGTTTTGGATTAGGCCATCTCATCCTCGTCAAATAAAACCTGATGTAATTCCGGTGAAATGTATGTGACTAGTGAATAGCATTTGACGTGCTCACATGGGAGAGCCCATCCACAACGGATGGGTTTAAATCATCGTACTGATGACCTGAATAGATTGCAAGTTTTTAAACATTACAGCTTGCTCACCGATCATTCATAACCACAGAATAATTGTGGAATGCATTCTTCGGCTTGAAATATTTGCCTAGTTAGCCACATAGTTCGGAAGTTTAGTATTTCAGATTAAATCACATAGAGGAATTAAAGATTTAATGCAAAGCAATATGAAAAATCACATTTATTTTGACCGACTGTTTTTTACTATAGTTAGCTAACTGGCTTTCCTTCAGTGTCGGATGGGGTCAAACACTGCACTGAGTGTTTCAAACTACTCATTTTTACATTAATTACTCTTGATTGAAAATGCGTCTTTTTTGTGTTACACTAAAACAAGAAAAGACTGCGTGAGTCTAGTTACTGGAGAGCGACGTTTGGATTCCTCACAGCTTTGCCTTCTGGAATTCATAATTAGAGCATTGGGGTTATCTCCTCGGGGAACAGAGGTGTCCCTGTGCCGGAGTGCGCCGGCCAACCAGCCCCGCAATCGCAACAGGGACGACCTTTGACGCTGGGAGTTACTCGGCTCTGGAGGGGAGATCGCTCCGTGTCAGCCCTTCGTGAGAGCTAACAGCGCCTTAACAACTTAATCTTTTATGTCCTTATTCTTAAAGTGCGCCTAAACCCTTTTCTTTTGTCTTTGTGCAGCATTTTGATAGATCTGATGGTTCAAAACTATCTGAAATTTCTTTTTTACGCAGGCACAAGACTTTTGAGTTTTTTTCATGTTCTGATATGATTCCTTTAGAAATGTCATTCTCACCTTCAAGAGGAACAATGAACAGCACGTACAGCTCAATTTGGGAAGCAATCCTCAAAAAAGGAGAAGGGCAGACCAGAAAAAAAAAGAAGCTTACGATGAACTTGCACAAGTCTTTGCAAAAGAAAATGCCTGGTTTGATTTTACAGCAAACGTGCCTTTAGTCTCACAGCTGGCAACACACAAAGGGATTGTTGGTGGATGAGCAGAAATCGAGGTGATGGTGACAGGCCAGGTTTTGAAAGAAAAGCGGTGAAAATATGATAGCCCAGATCCTGGTAGAGATACGGGTGCGAGACACTGAAAGCAGGCTCAGAAAAAAACTGGTTGGAAAATAGGGGTTTAGATATTATTTGCTTTATATATTATTAGATGACTGTTCTTTCTAGGAAAAAACAAACAAACACACAAACCAAAAAACCACCAGACAAAGAGAAAAGTAGGGAGTTGTGTGGTGGAATAGGAAACCAGACTCACCACATGTGTAAGAATTTCAGCTGTTTACGTGGGGGCTGCACAGACCACCACAGTTATTTCCTTCAGCGCTGCACTGTCCTGTTACAAACCCTGAATCCCGGAGACATCACTGCGCAGTTCATTAACAGCTCTGTAAATTCGATGTGATTGCTTTTGTTTAATTTCAGTGTGAGAACTTGCTCAGGCCTGGCCCGAACACAGGGCAATTATGCTAATGACATACATTAGAAACTAATTTAAAACATAAATAATCTATTACTGACCATAAGATTAGACTCAAACTTAGATTTGATTCCTCCTTCATCATTTGTTGCCGGGGCAAATCAGCCTCCTGGGGGGTTTAATTTGAGTCCCTTTGGGATCCTGGACTCTGGCGGCAGAAACGAGTTGAGCTCCTCAATGCCGTGTTCCCGTGCGGCGTCACGCGTGTTTTGCGTGACATAACATTGTAGACAAATGCCTTACCCTGCTTGCTCGCCTCAGCAGTGCCGTAATGGCAAAGGGATGCTGAGCCCCGGCTCCGCCGTGGCGTGTCCTCACCTCTGTAGCGAAGTAGGTGCTTCTGAGCCAGGTTTTGGTGAAAACCATCCTGGACCCCGTATCCTGCGGGCCTGTCTCCCCAGGGCTGGCACAGGTGAAACAGGAGTCAAAATTCTCTGATAACATGGTCAGTGCACCAGCTCCGTGTGCCAGTGTAACGTGTGGGTGTTGAGATGTGGGTCAGGCCAGCAGACAGACCCCGCACCCGGAGGTGGGAGTTACAAATCTAGAATTGACCAGTCTTTTGAGGGCATAAAGTCTTGGGGTAGATCATAGAATCACAGAATGGTTTAGGTTGGAAGGGACCTTGAAGATCATTGAGTCCCACCCCCTGCCCTGGGCAGGGCCACCTTCCCCCAGCCCAGGTTGCTCCAAGCCCCGTCCAACCTGGCCTTGAACACCTCCAGGGATGGGGCAGCCACAGCTTCTCGGGGCAACCTGCCCCAGGGGCTCACCGCCCGCACAGCCAACAATTTCTTCCTCAGATCTCATCTCAATCTCCCCTCTTCCAGTTTGAAGCCATTGCCTCTTGTCTGATCACTCCATGCCCTTGTCAAGAGTCCCTCCCCAGCGCTCCTGTAGGCCCCCTTTGGGCACTGGAAGGTCAGGAGTTTGTAGATTTAAGTTGCCTAACAGCCTTGTAAGAAGTTTTTTCATCTTTATTACCAGAGGCTCAGCCATTTCCATGGCTTTTGGTGCAAAAGTGACGTTTCAGCATCCCCAGTCCCCGGTTGGGGTCAGACATCTGTTTGTCGTGGGCACTGCCTGCGAACAAGAGTCTGACTCACGGGCAAAACCACTCTCCTGCTCGCGCCAGCATCGCCCACAGAAGTGATGGCTGGCGATGACCCTCGGCTCTGGCCGAAGCCCGTTGCCCCCAGGCCACTGACCAGCGTCCCACGCCGCGGTGGCAGCAGGGGCAGGACCGTGGCTGTCTCTCAGCTGATGAGGACAGTGCAAGACTTTTTTTCTCCTTTCTTTGGTTTCCCCCTTGGTGACCAGGCCAGATTCCCCACCTTTCCTTTGCTTTAGAATATTTGCCTATTTTTGATACTCCTATTTTTATTCATTTTCCAAGCAGAGCTGGAAGTGCTTTCTTCTTCTCCACCGAGCGTAAGTGAAGATATTCCAATGACACTTTGCCTTGCTTTGTGCCTGCATGCCGGTGAATTTAAAATGCGGGACCGTAACTTAACAGGGGCATCCCGTGCTTCGCAGCTGGCGGCTGGAAACGGTTTGCTTTGGACCATAAAGAATGGGGACTTTCTGTGTAGGGATTATTTTAAAAAAATAACTAAGAGGGGAAAAGGTGTTATGTTCTCACACATGCGCCACTGGTTTTTTTTTTTGTATAAAAACGTTTATGGGGTTGTATCTCGGTGTTTTCTGTCCTAGGAACAGCATACCTGCAGTGAGTTGATATAAAATTAAAGTTCCTTCCTCACTTAGCGTTTACTCATTACTATCGATTACTTGCTGTGAACGAGATGATTAATTTGGGGCTCTTGCCCTGCTGCACGCTATCAGAAGGGCACAGGAGGCGTTCTGCTCTGCCATGACAAGCCAGTTAAGTGTCCGTGGTGCAGAGTCGAAAGTTAAAAATGAAAAGAGTGCGTTCCTGGGTTTTGAGGAAATAGGGAATGGAAACGTGTGTGGCCGTGTGGGGCGCTCCCCCCTCGCGCGTGCTGGTGCCGCTGCCCGCCGGCGGCTCCCCCAGCCAACAACTTTACACTACGTAATTTTGGATAATATTTTAGTTAAAGAATAATAAATTAGTCTTTATGTTTGATCTCAGGAGTGAGGAACAGCCAATTAGTGGACAGGATTGTCAGTGTAATCCTCCCAGAACCGGAGCTTTGTTAGTTCCAGGCTAATGAACACAGACAGTATGTCCCTGCTGCATTGTATTGTTTATTAGAATTATTTTCTTTTTGCTAATAATTGTAATTATTTATCACAGCTATTTACTTGTGCTGTGTAGAAACACACAGACAATTGACTAACTACTCCAGTCCATCAGCCAGAGAGGAGAGAAAGTGCTCCGGGCGGCTGGGTTCCAGTAACCTGTCTGGTTCTGTTCCGTTTCCGAACCCGCCTGGCAGGGACGGTGGGAGCGTGGGGAATGCAGGACAGAAGCGGTGCTTATAGCCCGCTCCTGGTTTAGACCCCTGGAATTTCAGAGTCTTTTGAAGACGAAGAGTCGCGGCTGTCTCATTGAGCACCGCGGGCTCTGCGAGGCTTCTCCCCGTCCCCAGAGTCAAGGCGCATCTCGGTTGGCATCGGTCAGATGGTCACATCGCCCTTGCTGAGTCTCGGGAAACCCACCGCGACGCTGAACGTTCTGCCAAAAGTATTGGAAATATAAAATGCTGATTTGTATCAGAAGCACAGAATAAATCCCAGCTGTTGTCGTTTCTGCCACGGTGGTTTCGGAGCAGAATTCCGGTGATTTCTCCCAGAGACTTTCTTGGATGGAGAGTTCAGGTTTAGGTGTTACATTTCTGCACGTGAGGAATAATTCAACTTTTCGTGACTTTCTGAAACTTCTGCTAATAATCTGAGAAGACTTGCCAGTCTTTTAAAATTGTTTGATAATTTCTCCCTACCAAATTGCTCGCTAACGGTACGACCAGTTGAAAGGAAAAGACAAATGAGTGCAAAGATAATTTTCAAAGGGGGTGATAATTTACCCCGTGCCTTCCAGCTCTGGCTGGGGATCAGCTTGTCGGCTGCCGTCAGTGTGCAGAGTCCTCAAGCTGCAGAGCTCACGTGCTGGAATTTGTGCGTTTGGAATCAAAGCTTTGCAGTGCTAGAAATGTCAGTCTAAACTCCTCTTTTTTGATATTTTCTTTAGGAAAGAATTCCATTCAAACAGAAATGTTCCAGAGAACAAAAATGAAATGTCATCTTTTATATCTCTTAAAGCCTTATATTGTGAGGATGTACTAGAGTCAGTCTAACCCTTTAGACCGAGAAAGTTTCTGCACGTCAAGAATTTTACCATGGAACACTGTATATTGTCTCCTGTAAATGTCACTCTTTGTGCACTTTTGCTGGACTGAAAGTGGAAATAAGAACTCACATGAAAACGCCTGCATATTAATATTTCATTCGATGTTCATAGTAATTATAATCAGGATTAATTCATTTAGTCTGAGAGCAGATACTACGCACTATGGGAATTCTAAATTATTGATTTTTGAGTGTGAGATTGAATGTAGCTGTGCCATACTGCTTCCGTGAAATCCAGAAAGGGGAGAAGGTTTTGCTCAAAGGGAAGGAAGGACGTCCCCAGTCCCAGCATCAGGAGGGACATCCCCAGTCCCAGTATCAAGAAGTACATCCCCACGAGGACTTCCAGTGCCGCCTCCCAGCACAGGGTGCATCCTCCTCCTCCTCCCACCCTCCGTTGCTTATTGGAGCCGTTTGGACCTCGCTGCCTCCCCCGGCCCCGGGCTCCTGGGCTCTGCCGCCCGGGCTGCGTGGCTCTGGCCCTGAGGACTTCCAGACTGGTGGGGTCTGGCAGGGCCCTCTGGAGCTCCCCCAGTGCC
>NW_009648149.1:898755-971070 GCF_000708025.1 Charadrius vociferus
TTGATGAGATCCCCCTCAGTCTTCTCTTCTCCAGACTGAACAGCCCCACGTCCCTCAGCCTTTCCTCAGCAGAGAGATGCTCCAGTCCCCTCAGCATCTCCGTAGCCCTTTGCTGGACCCTCTCCAGCAGTTCCCTGTCCTTCCTGACCCGGGGAGCCCCAAACTGGACACAGTGCTCCAGATGTGGCCTCCCCAGGGCAGAGCAGAGGGGGAGGATGACCTCCCTCCACCTGCTGGCCATGCTCTTATTGATGCCCCCCAGGATGCCATTGGCCTTCTTGGCCACCAGGGCACACTGCTGGCTCGTGGGCACCCTGTTGTCCCCCAGGACCCTCAGGTCGCTTTCCACAGAGCTGCTCTCCAGGCAACAAAGAGGGCAAAGAAAATAAAACGAGAGCAGCCTCCTCCTCAGGCAGGGCAGGAGCCTGTGAAAATGTTTTGGTTCACCAGAAAACGCTCTTTTCCGTTGATTAACTATCAGAGACTGCACTCCCGGCTTGGGCACACCAGTGCAGATGGCTGCAGGAGGTTACGAGAACGTTTTCTTAGCTGGTCTGCACTTTGGAAAGGAACCAGGAGAATGTTGTATGGCACAAACCTCTTCTGCTTGATTCACGGCTGATGGGTTTGCAACTTCACGGCTTTCTGTGAGTGTCTTGGGGAAAAAAAAGAGAGGCTGAATATGAAATACAGCCATTACAAGAGAAATTTCAATTTTGCAAGGGCTAGAAAGCAGCATTAAGCCATAATTAAAAAGTTATTGGAAACCTCCACAAGGCTCCGATTCAATTTAATTAATGCAGCTCTTCCTCCATCGGAAAGGCAGTAATCATTACAGTGGCATTTCAGAGGTTGCACAAATCTGGATTTTACCTATTTTGAATGCTAGATGTAATTATAATTTTCTCATATCCATCCCGCTTTTCTTAGCAGAAGTAAAAATTCTGCAAAACTGGACTTTGCAGTGGGTTCAGCGCTACTCATTATTGCGGGAGCCTAATGATGTCAAGGAAGAAAGTTCTAAAGCATTATGCACAAAAGTTGTTCTGCTGAAAACCAGGAGACTACACCACTTGTGCCTCTCTGCATATTAATAAAAAAAAGGCAAATGGGCTGTTGAAGCCAAGAATTAAAAACCCCTGTTGATTAGCTTCATCGTTAGCAATCAGTGTGTGTTATTTTTCTGTCAGACCTCTTTTTCTCCAGACTTTCAGAGACTCTTTAATAATTAGAAGAGCAAAGATGAGTTTTTTGAAGGTCTGTGGGTAATTTCCTGTTGTGTGTACTTTCCACGTTCACCTTCAGGCTCTGCGTCTCGGAGTGGTCCTCGAGCAGACTTAGCAGCTTCTTTGCGCTGAAGTAAAGTCATTTTTTTGGAGGAGCGCGTGAAACTCAGAAGGGTTCGCAGTGGTCAGTCCAGTCACTGTGAGGTATATTTTTCTTTAATTTTTATTTTATTTTCTTTATAATTATTTCATTTAAAAAGACTGGCTTTTCGATCTTGCCTATGCAGAAGATCCAATACCTTTTCTGTTGGACACTTGTTTGGTTGTTGGCAAAGTTTTCCTGGTGTGTTATTTGTTAAATGTTTCAAAAATAGCCATTGTGGTTCTTCTAGCAATTTTTCAATCTCTTTGCACATCAATTGATTTTAACTGAGTTTAGTTAGATTATAATAAGGTTACTCAGATCTGAGTCTTACACAGTTTTCAGTTTTGCTTTGTATATTTTTAAAATGAATAATATATGCAATTCAAAGATGGCAAGATTTTCAGTAATTAAGTGCATTTTTAGTAGAATAGGTATTACTTAAGACCAGAAAATTGATTAAATCAAATTAGCCTCGGAAGTATTTTACCTTACTAGGGAAATGTGTTGTAGTCTCAGATACACTGAATTTAGTGGGAGCATTTTTTATTTATTTCTAATCAGCATTACATTGATGCTTGAAAAAAACTATCTACAACTTTTATGCGGCAGTTCTATGAAAAAGTCATTTTTTAGGTTACAATGTGAATTTTTATATATATTAAATAAATCAGTGTAACTGTTTAGAAAATCAGACACAATATTGTGAGACTAAAAACCTGAATCGTAAATAAATTACATACTTTTGTTTAATTGAAATTGTCAGTAAATCTTAGAGAATATAGTTGTTTGGCTTCCTTTGGCATTTGTGGTTTTTTATAAGCCCGGAAGACCTTATGGTATTTTCATCCTGCAGCTTTCCAAGTTACACAACTGGAAATATGATCATAACATAAATGGAGCAAAGTATATCTGTTGTGATATGATTATGCAAGCAACAGGTTCGCTAAGTAGCACAAATTTTGGATTTCGCGTCAGAACTTGGAAGCTTAGCACACGTCTCAGAGTTGTGTCCTATTGCTAGAATTTACAAATTAAGATGATAGTATCCAATAGTCAATATGTTTTAATAAAAAATATTCCCTTACACAGGCGGCATTTCCTGGGACTGTACCGTTTCTTTCCCTGTGCGATTTGTTTGCAGATTTTGTTTTAAGATGGGTACACGCAGAATAGTTTGCATTCAGCTCTGCTCGCGTTGGTATAACAGTGTCAGTAATCCAGGGCTGATACTTGCTGTCATTTCATTCCTGTCTAGTTTCTAAATTACGAGAAAAACACTTCAATTCAGCATGATTTTTGTAAATCTGGCAAAATAACCCTAGCTGTAATTTTTTTTCCTAAGTAAAAACATATCGGCATAATAAGAATTTGCAGCATGTTCAGTCTGCGCTAAATAGGTTGATATATCTCAATGTAATCGGGAGAAGATTTAAAACTTTGCAAAGTAATATTCTATCCTCAGCTGAGAGGCGTGCAGCATTCACGTTCTCCCCGAGCTCTCCCCGCGTGCGGGCAGGTCCCCTCGCAGCGGTGCGGTGGATGGGGAACGGCACTCGCCGTGCCCCGGTGTGAGCCCAGGCTGCCAGGGCACGTTGGGAAGGACCGGTCCACAGCTTGTCACCATCAAAGGGAACGCCACTGTTGAAAGTGCCAATTCAGTGGGGCCGGTCTTGTTCAACATGTTCATCAACAACCTGGGTGAGGGGACAGAGCGTGTCCTCAGTGAGTTTGCTGGTGACACAAAACTAGGAGGGGTGGCTGACACACCAGAAGGCTGTGCTGCCGTGACCTGGACAGGCTGGAGAGTTGGGTGGAGAGGAACCTCAGGAAGTTCAACACGGGCAAGTGTAGGGTACTGCGTCTGGAGAGGAATAACCCCCTGCACCAGTACAGGTTGGGGGTGACCTGCTGGAGAGCAGCTCTGTGGAAAGGGACCTGGGAGTCCTGGGGGACAACAGGATGCCCACGAGCTGGCAGTGTGCCCTGGTGGCCAAGAAGGCCAATGGCATCCTGGGGGGCATCAAGCAGAGTGTGGCCAGCAGGTGGAGGGAGGTCATCCTCCCCCTCTGCTCTGCCCTGGGGAGGCCACGTCTGGAGCGCTGTGTCCAGTTTTGGGCTCCCCGGGTCAAGAAGGACAGGGAACTGCTGGAGAGGGTCCAGCAAAGCGCTACGGAGATGCTGAGGGGACTGGAGCATCTCTCTGCTGAGGAAAGGCTGAGGGATGTGGGGCTGTTCAGCCCCGGGAAGAGAAAACTGAGAGGGGATCTCATCAGTGGTCATCAGTATCTAAAGGGCGGGTGGCAAGAAGATGGGGTCAGACTCTTTCCAGTGGTGCCCAGTGACAGGACAAGAGGGACCGGGCACAAAGGTGACCACAGGCAGTTCCATCTCCACCTGAGGAGGGCCTTCTCTGCTGTGAGGGCGGCAGAGCAGTGGCACAGGCTGCCCAGAGAGGTGGGGGAGTCTCCCCCTCTGGAGCCATCCCAAACCCGCCTGGACGCCATCCTGTGCCACTGCTGGAGGTGCCCCTGCTCTGGCGGGGGGTGGACTGGGGGAGCTCCAGAGGGCCCTTCCAACCCCCACCAGTCTGGGATGCTGTGACCCCACACAGAAATTCCTTTCTTTAGTAAGAAAATAAAACCAGCATTTATTGTTACCTCATAAAGAATATCAATAAGCAGCCCTCGGGTTACATTTCCCAGCATTATAAAAATAGATATATGTTGTAGCCAGCCTCCACGTATGGGTATAGTCTTTCCTAATTGGCAAACCTGAACTACTGGAAGTTCATGTGAGGTTAGTAACAGTCAGCAAAGGTTCTTGTTTGTTTTTTTTTTCCCCAAGTATTGGTGTTTTCCAAGCCTACCACTGCTGGTATTTCCAGTATTTTTGATGAGTGTGTGTAATTAAGTTATCAGTACTTTGGTGCTTCAGGGAAGGTTTTATTTTCCTTTGTGGTACAACTCGGCTCTATTAGCACACGGGAGGTCTCTCTGCGGTACCCGGGCATGGGGAGAAGAGCCCTGTGGCCGGTGGTGCCGGCGCAGAGCTGCCACTGCGGAGGAGGCGCTGCCATCGCCGCCGGGACGGGAAACGGCATTTTCCAGATATTCGTAGTAGGACAGAAGTGCCACGTGCCTGATGATGAGTGTTGTGTCAATAGTTGTATCCACGTCTTTGTGTTTAAGAGGCTTTGATGGACTTTTCTTCCATTAATTTGTCTAATTGCTTTTCAAATCCATTTATGTGTTTGGCTCCCACAGCATCCTGTGGTAATGAGTTTCGCGGTTTAATTATACACTACGTGAAAAAATACTTTCTTTTCTTTGTTTTGCACCTACTGTCTAATTCTTTTCTGACAACCTTTTGTTCTTGCATTTTGAGAAACAACAAATAATTGTTTGCCATTTCGCGCTTTTGCTGCCGTACATGGTTTTCTGTACGTCCGCTACGCCCTCCTCTCTTTCCCAAACTGAATAGCGCTTTATTTTATCTTCCGTTGAATAGAACCTCCTCCAATTAGTTAAGCATTTGTGTCACATTTTTCATACCTTTTCTAGGTCTTCTGAATCCTTTTTGAGATAGGATGTGAGATATGCAAACTGTGGCGCTCTTGTGGATTTTTATTGGCATGATGACATTCCCCATTGTCATCGGCGCCTTTCTGTATAATTCCTGCCCGTACCTTCGCTTTCCTTCTCCTCTCCGGACCACTGAGCTAAAAGTACCTATAAAGACTCCATTGTCCAGAGAAGGTTTCTGAGCAGCACCATCTCTTTCAGAGACCTTTGGCGTTGAGCGTGTGTTGGGGCTGGCTCGCCCACCATGGCCTTTCCTTGCCGTTATCCAGCGCGGCGGGTTCCTCGGCCATGCTGCGTGCCCCCAGGCTGGGCTGGGGCTCTCTTGGCTGGCGTGCCTTCGTAGCAGCCCAAAGCGTTGTGCATTGCCGATGGACTTTGTTGTCTCCTTCTGTACCACTCTTCAGCTGGGATAAGGTTGCGCGCTGCCCGGCAGAGATCTCACTGCTCAGACAACCCGAAAACCAGCCAATTTCTCACCCCTTGTCTCCCATCTCTTCATTGGGAGGGGGTGTTGGGGTCAGCTCCACCAAGAGCCCTCTGAGATGCCATTGCCCTGAGGAAAAGCTATGCCAGCTCTTCTCCGTTAAGCCCACTTCTCCTCCATTAACCCCCCTTCTCAGTATGTCTCCTCCTTCAGTGCTTCACCAGTGTTCACCTGTTTGCCCAGTATGGCAGTCATGCGGAGTGGTCTGTGTGAGTGCTGCTGGAGCCTTCTGAAAAATTTGTATTGCACCCCTCCGCCTTCTGTTCCCCTAATTCTGAGGCCAACTCTAGTGCCCGGTAACAAATCGGGAATTTCATATTCGATTTCCTTCAGAAGCTGGGGTTTAAGTACTTCTGTCATACACCCGATGAAGTTTGCAGGCTTTCACTGGAATATCTATGTTGTTTTTCCGAAATGTGTAATTTGTTGATGTTAAGTGTGTACGTCTGTCGCTGTTGGGTCTGGCATCCTTTGGCAGCACACTTGCTCTGCTGCTGGAGATAAAGGGCCACAAAGATGCTGGGAGGGCTGGAGCCCCTCTGCTGGGAGGACAGGCTGGGAGAGTTGGGGGGGTTCAGCCTGGAGAAGAGAAGGCGAAAAAGGGGAGACCTCAGAGCCCCTTCCAGTGCCTAAAGGGGCTCCAGGAGAGCTGGGGAGGGACTCTGGGTCAGCGGTGGAGCCATAGGACAAGGGGGAACAGTTTTATACTGAAAGAGGGGAGATTTAGATGAGATATTGGGAAGAAATTGTTGGCTGTGCAGGTGGTGATCCCCTGGGGCAGGTTGCCCCGAGAAGCTGTGGCTGCCCCATCCCTGGAGGTGTTCAAGGCCAGGTTGGACGGGGCTTGGAGCAACCTGGGCTGGGGGGAGGTGTCCTAGTTTGGGAAGAAAAAAGCGTGGTAGCCCCCGTGAGGGTCAGTTTAGGGGAAAGGGCTGGAAGGGAACAGTGGGGGGAGGCAAAGAGCTGGAGGGCTGCGGGGGGTGCAGAGCTGCCCCACGCCGGCGGCACGGCCGCCCTGGCAGTGAGCGGGAAGGATGGCTCCGAGCCCCATCGCCGCTCAGTGAGACCCCAGTGCTGCGGTTAGGTGGTTCTTCAGCAGGTACTCTTTGTGTGGTGAAAGTATGTCATAATTTTTTTTTTTATTTTATTGTTTATTTTTAGAAAATCCAGCCTTTTGTCACAGGGAAAAAGATTATGGGAACAATTCCTTGCTAACAGAATACACTCTGTCTTCATGTATACACACACACATATGTACCCACACAGATAAAATAAAACCAATCTATTGTAAGAAATGCAAGAAATGCAAAATCTTCAACAGAAATTTATCCTTTCAGATGACAAAGAAATTAAGGTCAGGTCACCGAAAATGATGGGATTTCTGCCAAAACCCTTTAAATGCAGTTTATTGTCCCTAATGCGTGGGCAGGGTCAGCGTGTGGCTCTTAGACAGTAAGTGCTAAGAGGTAAGAGCTACCTCTTACGACTGATAAATACTGAAATTATTGTAGTGAGATTCATAATGAAGTAATTGGGGGTTTTCTTTCCTGTCCTGCTTAGACGAAAAGCACTTTGGAGGGTCTCCTGTGTGTTTTCTGGGGTTAACGGAGGGAGTGGAAAGCCAGAAGTCTCGAAGCGTGGGCGCCGAGGCTCTGCACCCCCTTCAGATACCGCGGCATGATGAACTTCAGAGTCCTTCTTTATTTTTTTCAAGTAATGTCAACATTTCCATATATTCTGAAACCAAGTGACTTATTTAATTTGATGAACTTTCTGCATAATGATAATTGTGAGTTCGGTTGAAGATTCTCACCAGTTTAACGACTCCCCAGGATGGACAGGATTACCTTAGGAAAGTGCGGAATCTGTTCTTTCAACTCAAGGATGTCTTTTAGTTTATTCGTCGTTATACCTGTTTCCTCTTACCCTGGAGGCCTGCTGTAAGCAAAGAGTTAACTGGATGAACTCCTATTCCTAACTAGACAGCTGTAAACAAAAAGTTTATTAAAACTGACTGTAAATGATGCAAATCTCTCATTCCATGTTCCCAGGCAAGCAGCAGTACGTGGGCTGACCTCATAAAGATTAGAGGCGAAGTTAGAGGGTAATTGTGTTTTGCATCCAAA
Source organism: Charadrius vociferus (assembly GCF_000708025.1). Lineage (NCBI taxonomy): Eukaryota > Metazoa > Chordata > Aves > Charadriiformes > Charadriidae > Charadrius > Charadrius vociferus. The sequence goes on from NW_009648149.1 coordinate 906,318, forward strand.
TGCAATAAGCTCCTGCCGTTGGGGAGGGTGCAGACTGCCGAGATCAGTGGAAAAGGCAACTGGTTTTAGTGGAAATGCTTGGATTTACCTACACATCCCACCAGCTAGCCTTAGGACACGGCTTGAGCTTTTTATCCCCTTACCAAACCAGTATCGTGAATTGACGCAAACGACAGCCACGACTTCCCTGGGAGCGCTGACGGTGGAGCCTGCAGGACACTTCTGACATCCGCACCACTGAAAACAACTACTTTATTTTGTCTTTCCCCCTATTTTTATTTTGAGGTTTTCATCGTTCTTTTCATTCAAATTAAACCGGAGATAGCAGAGGGTGAGGGAGAAAAGGAGGCAGGAGGAGGCTACTCTGAACCACCTTTTTCTTCCCCTCCCTTCTTCTCAGCCCAGGGAGAAGGTGGCAGATGTACGGGGCATTTCCAGCTCTTTGCCTTGAACCTGAAGATTGTTAAGGCTCATATAGTAAAAAAATTATTAGTTAAGTAAAACCCATTCCATAACCGAGTGGATATAGGGTAAAACCTTTTCACCTTATACCTGCAGGGGGACAGCGCATCCTTCTGCACTGCTTCTAATCTCTGTTTTAATCCTTTGCTACAGTTTGATCCTAATGAGATTAGAGACTGAAAATGATTCAGTATTACATTATTTAACACACAGGACAACTTCTGTAACCATGGTTTCATTCGCGTGCCTTTTTCATGAGAAGAGGAGCTTTCTTTTCAATAGGGATAAATACATTTGTCAGGAAATTCTGATAAAGCCCGAATCTCATCTTGTTTATATTAGTGTAAAAACAATGTAAATCCATTAAGAAAACCAACAGGCTTTTTGTAATACAGTGTCCTTTTGAAGCACTGTTTGGTCCGTAACGAAGTCTGAGAAGTATTATTCAGATGGATATTGCAAAAATAGCATATCTACTGTGCCTGGGGGTTTTAGGTGTTTCCTATCATTTCTCAAGACAATTAAGCAGTGTGTGGAGATGTGCTGAATTTTGGGAACATTGTCACGAAACGTGAGTGACAATACATGCTTGGGGTCTCTTTGGGGAGACGGGGAAGATGTCATCCAGTACAGAGGTATCGTAATCTGCTCTTCACCGATTCGGGTGGTTCACAACCCCAGCAGGTGGGTTTCACCCGGGAGTGCAAGGCAAGCAGAAGCACGCAGAGGTGAAGAATGCCATTTTCAAAAAGTCCCTTTGACTTAAAAAAGGTAAACGTGGCAGCGCCTGAATGTTCTCTGTCGGCGCTGGGACGAGCCGAGCGCTGCGTACTCCGTGCGCTCCGTGTGCCCGCGCCGGGCTGCCTCCGCAGCTGATGCCCTCCTGGGAATTAATGCCATTGTACCTTTTGTGGGGACGCTATTTTGCTGTTCATCTTTTATCCTTCTGGGTTAATGGAATTGCCATTCTCACATTTAATGCATATTTTTACAGCCCGAAAAGCACTTCTGGTCATTTCAGAATAACTTTATTTCGCTTTGCTATTGCAGAGGAGAAAATCATTGCAACTTCTCCCCTTCTACATTTAAGATCAAGTCATAGTGAAATTGTCTTTTATATTGTTTTCAGCTGTTTACGTACAGTCTATGCAGCATCACATAATGGCCTGTTTATCAGCTTGGGAAGCGGGAGGGAGAACAGACAACACATTTATCTTGCAGAATTTAGACCAGCAAACTGAAGAAGCTGTTTCAGCCGTACGGGAGGAGGTTTAAAAGCGCTGCAGAAGATAGGCGGGCAATTATTTACCAGTACAGGCAAAAGTACTTCCTCCCATCAGATTACGTGAGACAAGCAGAACCTTCCACGGGCTCGTAAAAGCTGAGCTAAGCTTGTTAAGGACAAGGATAGCGCCTTTGCCAAAATCCTAAGTAAATACAGCTGGAAGGCACAGAGCTCAGCGAGGACAGCCCCGAGTGAGCGCTCCCCGGCGGCTCTGCCCTGGAGCCCTCGGCAGACAAAGGCTCCCCGATGCTACCAACCTCGGCAGCCCCCGCGCCTCTCCACAAGGCACTGCTGTCAGAGAGGGGAAGTGCCCGCTTGATTTGTGTTGGTTTGGTAACTAGGTGTTAATATGTTAATTTACTAAAAGGGGGAAATATATTATTTCTGTGTTGGAGTAATCTTTGGCAGTGGCTACCCAGGGATGGGGATGGGTCATTGACTCAAACTTGGGTGTTTCCCTTAATATTCCAGAGCTCCCAGGTGCACTACCTGCAGTCAGAGCCTGCTCTAATAATAAGAAATATGTTTGGTTTATGAGAGGTGTGTAATATATACATTTCTAATTAGTGAAAGAAATAGCAAAAAAAACCCCAACCCAACCAAAAAAAAGCACTATATTGTGTATGTAAGCTTGAACTGGAAAATCAACAGATGTAGTTAAGCGAAGTTGAACGAGAAATGGCCATGAGACACAAAAAGAGAAGAAAAGGGTATGCAGGAGGGCGCTGGCGGTCACGTGGTGGTGGGTGGCACCGTCGTGGTGTCCGCGCGGTGCTCTGGTACCTGCGGCTGCTCTGGGCTGACTGGGGACGTGGAACGCTGAACTCACCGTCTACGTGATCGCTGACGCCGCCGAGCCACGTCTGCTGGGTGCTAAACATCAGGGAGGAGGTTGGGCTATTGCCTTGGCAGAAATCCCCCCAGGCGCTTTGCTGGGGCTTAGGTGTGCTTAATTACTGTAGCAGTATTTTTAGACTGCAGCTGATGCTTTATTCCCGATCCTTTTCAATTGATGTATTTATTGAGAAATGTTTAAATGAGAAATTACATATGCCTGAACACAAAACTTAAACTAACCAGTGTTTTTTCTGCTGTGAGGGATGTGTGTGACGTGTTCACCTCCCAGCGCTTGGCATTTCGGTGTCTGGCTGCCGCAGCCCCGGTGGCCGCCCGGTGCTCTCGCGTTGGGAGGATGATGTGAGAAAGGCACCCAAAGACATCCTCTCCGGTAACCGCCACCGCACCCAGCTGCCACGCTTCCCTCGTGGCCCATGAGGAGCACCGCTGCCACCCTCCTCAGGCTGACCATAAATCAGCTCACTGCAGCAAATTTTCTTTCCCCCCTGTTGAAGGAACCAGCAAATCACCTGTAGATTAACAGCCGTGGTCGTGGTTCTGTAGTTACTGCTGTTGGCCTCTGTTTGGAAGACTTCACCTTTCAAATGAAGTGTCAGGAGACAGCATTTTTCCCCCCTTATTGTCCACAGAGCTCACATGGGTACTGTTGGTACACTGGGGGGGGGTTAAAAGTTTTACATATCTGTTCTCCAATTTTCCCTACTTCTTTCATTTCATTTTTTTCTCTGGGAAACATCATTTCACTTGGCTAAGCTAAAATACCCTTTCTTATCTAGGGTGTTGTCCTATTATGACTGGATATCACTTCATTTAGATTATTGCTTCTCTTTAGAAGGCTTTTAAAATTGCTTTTAGTCTCCAGCAATTGCACTTAAAAACTGTTAAGGACTGATCTCCCCGGAGATTTCGGGACTCCCAACCCCTATTGGCCGGTGGGTCTCCACATGAAGTGTTTCTTTCTTTGTAGTGCGGCATAATTTAAGAAGAACAACAGATTCTGAAATATTTACATGTAGGCATTTTCTGAAGATGAAAGTGCATAACAAAGACTGATCATCCCCGTATCTGACAACTTTCTATTCCTAAAGCATATATTAGACTAAGAGAACGTGGTAGATCTGGCCAGAGCTGTCAGATGCTGTAGTCTTTTTTAACGAATTTTTCATCACTGACATGGCAGCCAAACGTTAAGGCTGGATTTCTGAAATAATTAGTTGCAATAGCTCTCTGGCGTGCTTTAGGATGCTCTCTTGCATTCTCCTTGTCGTTCCTGGGGCAGTGCTGCTCTCCTGCCCATGCCCATTTCTCAGGACTTGTGCCATCCCACCACCATCCTGCTCCCGGGGCTCTCCAGCGTTGTTGAAGGCCATGGCTGCCTTAGCCCGTCCTGGGGCACGTAGGAGAGGAGCCGGAGAGCAGAACAGCTCGCCCAAAGGATCCAGTCTCCACAGTACACCTCTTTCAACTGCTGTATTTTGGGTGTCTGTGGTGCAGTCCCATGTGGTCTTGCCCGTTAGGTGGCGAGGGGCAGTTTGTGCCATCCTTGAGCATCTTGTCCAGCTTAGTTGCCTCTGGAAGCAGCCATGGTGCTCCGTGACCTCTCTGTGGTGTGAACCAAGAGATGATAAAGAGGCATTCTCCGGGACATCCTCTTGAGTTCACACCTGATCCAGACTAGACATCTAACGTGGACACATGTAGAATGTACCAAGAGCTATTGTCATGGAGCTGATTTATAGATTTTAAGCCTTGAAGAAACCATTCACGACTGTGTAGTTTTTGTATCCAGTCCACAATTTCTTTTTCAGCTAGAATACATCTTTTAAAAAAGAAGTCTGTCTTCACCTGAAGACTCGCATGTGACGCAGGAAAGCTAGGATGAACTCATCCAGTGTTAATTTAAACTGAATCTGTCTTGTAATCTTGAAATTTCAGTCACTGGATTTCTATATATTTTGGTAGTTTAAAAAGTCATCTCCTTTCAAAAATATTTTCCCTCAAGTGAGGACTTTTTAGGTCAAGTTATATCAGCCCGTTCTACTGGCAGGTTGGGTAAAAAGTGACATATCCATTTTAGATAGGAGATTGTAGGATTGCTTTTATCAGTGTGATATCACATATCCATCCAAATATACCTAATAACTTTGTGTGTCTTATCTGTATACTTGAAAAGAAAGAAAAAAACATGGATTAACTGAAGGTAAGTTAAGATAGACCAAAAATATTAATAATAAGCTGGAAGATTTAAAGCTCTTGAGCTTAGTCTTTCGCCTTAAACAAAACAAAATAAAAAAATCTATCTTGATGTGCTGACAGTCCTGAGTGGGAGCCATGGACCTCTCTGAGTGTTTGGCATGGGCAGCGGGAGGGAGACGTGGTTGAGACGTGGTGTCCATGCAGACTGGAATGGATGCTGCACACTTTTTTTTGCACACTGCAAATATGAAATGATAAATGGCATCCTGGTAGTAATCGCTATGAGATAACTGAATGGGAAGATTAGGATAGCGTGTCGGTATTTGAGCTTCTGGAAGGAGGGGGTAAAGCCAGGCGGATTCCTGCAGGCTCCTCCCGTGCTCGGTGCCGGCAGGGCACGGGTGGGAAAACCCAGCGGGTCTTTTGCGGATGTGCTGTGTGAGCTCTTCCCGAAGTTGCTTTGGGCTCCCTAAAGAACGCGGTCTCTAAGGCACAGGACTGTAAAGTGTAGAAGAGGAGGTAAAGGCAGAGAGAGGGCAGTGAGATCGCCTGAGTTCGTCTTCGTTAAGAATTGGTGGTTGTGAGGTGGTCACTTCTCGTTACTGAGAAAGTTTCAGGGGAGTTGGAGACGGAAACCCTCGCCTGCCTTACGCTATAGGGGCTGTACTTACGCTGTTGGAGATTAATTTGATTACCTAATCTAATCAAGTTGTTTACATAGCTACCTAATTTCTATTATTCCATTAGAATAATAGAATAAATTATGTATAAATAAAAAATTATGTTGAAGTAAAATGAAGCCGGTAACTATTCTTTCCCAGTGATCAAAACCAATTAAAAAGTTAGTCACATGTGTTGGTGTTTTTCCATACAAGAACTATCTAACATACCCTTAAAATCTATTTAAATTCCAGTTCATGTATTATATTAATTCATTATAAAGCCTTTTCGTTAATTCACTTTATCTTTAAAGGCTTATGACTTTACAATTTTAATTAAATTTCATTTCATATACTACATTCATTAATATATTCCTTTAAAAGCATGTACAATTCATTGTCTTTATCCATTTTACAATTAAAAATGTTACTATAGTTTGTATCTCAAAAGTAAGCAGCAGCTGCCTCCCCAACAACATTAAAAAGACACTGAAAACCCTCCAACCTTATCTCTACGTTTCTTTTTCCCCTCACATCCTAATCCGTGCTTCCAGAGATGTCAGTGACTCAACGAGAGAGCCTCTTCGTGGCCCCATCCCCGACCTCGCTAATTCTTCCCATTACCATAAGCCGAAGTACATTTGGTAAAGCCGTCAGTAGTCATGCAGCAATGGGAGGCTCATGTTTTTTCCGAGCAAAGAAGTTATTTAGAGGATTACTTCAAAAGTCCGCTTTTTTTTTTTTTTCCCCTGAAGCAGTAGCGACTACTTTCAAACCCAGGTGTGGTCACGGGAAGCTCTGCCATGTTTGCCACGGCTGTGCGTTTGGTCAGGTCCGTACTAGGACTCTATTTGCATTATTGATGTGTTTTTAACAACTGATGTATGAAGAGCAAGCTGAGGACATTTAGCACAATTACCACTCAAATGAGGGTTATACAATTTCAGCATCTGGCAGCATTGCCAATGGCCAGCTAAAGACCTCCCACTAAGGCAAATCTGTGCAGACAACCAGAATTCTTTAGGTGGAAAATTAAGTGGGAAAGAAAGAAAGGATGTGCAAGTCTCATTGGGTATAGAAACAAATAACCAGAATCAATAGGTAAATTTAAATACAGAAGAGTCTGTGGCTAGATGATAATATTCTGGTTTCAAGTCAGAATTTCAAGTTCTAAGAAAAAAGGAAACCAACACCCTTATTTTCGTTTGTCTAAGGGCGGCATAAAATCTCTGTACGCATGTTCCCTGTAGATCAGTTACGCCTAGATTGAAAGGCTGGTTGACATCTTTGGCCAATAAAGGAAGTATGAACTCCCGAACACAATTAATACCTCCAGACCCACTTGAGACTGCCTCTGTGTATCAGTTCTGCCGCGGGAGCGGGGAGTATGAGCTCGGTGTTACAGACCTGGTCGCGGTGCGTCCCTAGGCTCCCTGCCTAGGGACGTCAGCTCTGCCGCCACCCGCGCTCTCCATCCTCACCGCAGGACTTTGGCTCAGCCTTGCCTTTCCCACCAGTGAGTTCGTTCCTGCTGGTCTCGGGTGAGCCTCTATATTCACCGGTGGGGGTGGTTGATCTTGATGTCTCTCATGATTTTAACAACCTCACGATCCCACTCCACGCCTCACTGCTGTGCGTTTTTGTGGCTCGCAGTGGCTCTCCCCAAACGGCGCTCGGCGGTGGAGCTGAGGGACATGGGCTCGTTGGCCGTGATCCTCACGAGGGAGGCAGAGACCAGTCTCGGTGATGGGAAACTGGGGCAGAAGGGAACGTGATTCTCAAATGTCTCTGGGAAAATATTATCAGTGAACAGAACCGTTTTAAGGCAGTCCTTATTTATAAAAAGTTTCACTTTCTTGTCACTTCTGATTATCTCGGCATATAAACAAATGTCGATGTCGTGTTAGACACACACATTGCCTTAGGTTGCAGTGCTGAAAGCCTAAGAAGATAATTGAATTCCAACAGTGGCATCAATTTGATCAGTGCTCTAAATGGACATTCAAATTAGCGTCTTTCCTAACGTAGAATAATTATGCCAGAAATTAGAGATGAGATGCTGGCAAGTATTTGCATCATATTTTCAGTCTAAAGGGCAAAGCTTTTGTGATGCTAACATTCTGCCTTGTTGAGTTTGTAAAGGTTGTGTTTCTTACGAGTTTTGGGGATCGATGCACGCGTACCCCGGCAGCAAATGTCCTCAGATCCCAGCTGGGTACCGAGTGGCACCGCTCCGCTCCACGGGCGGTGGGAGCACTGTGCTGATTTACACCACAGAGAATCTCTTCTTCTGTTTTCTTACATTTCCACTGTATCTTTTATTTCTGAAAAGCCATGAGAGCTTCACAAGGCATTTTTCTTTCACATGTCTAACTAGGTAACGCTTTCCCGCTGACCGTGAAGAAGTCATCTCAAACACACTCCCATCTCTTACTGTAGAATCACAATCAATGTTGAATAGCAAGTAGTTCTGATTTGGGTTAATGTTAGTAAATACTTCAACATTAGAGTAGTGAAAGTGCTATTAAATAGGTTAATGTGTTTGCTTGTCCTGTAGTAAGATGTTTGATAGCAAATAAGCGGTTGTGGTAGCAGCAAAGTATGCTTATTTGTTGTCTATCTCCAGCTGCCTTGTGCCTGTTACTGTTCTGTATTCTCCTCAAAACTGATAGACATGTGTTTCTTAGTCACGTTGGCCTTTCAGCATTATTTTGCCTGTAAAACGTTAGGCTAATTTTGTTAGCTAACCCTCTTCCTTCTTCTTTGCAGTTAGATACTTGGAGCTAAGGGATCTCCTTTTCCAGAAAGAAATTCGTAAAACTAAAAAATAAAAAGCGATCAGAATTCTGACTGTCAAAATTCCATTTGCCCAAAATACATAGTCTTTGTTTCTTGTATTTATAGCTGTGAGTGTGCGATAGCATCTGTGGAAGGAAGCGGATTTTGAGGCATCAAAAGGGTAGCGTTGGGTGGTTCCTCATGGAAGTAATAAGTTACAATTACGGTGGTGAGAACTTTTTATTTTACTTTGGTTTGAGTTGATTGTATTGGACCAGTCTGATTGACTCCGTCCGCCTCTGAGAAGTGTAATAACCCCATGAAAATTCATTGGCTGGCCGTGAATGCCATTGTCTTGTTGGTATTACGTAATAGAATATATGAATAAAATCACGTAGTGAAACATAGGAACAAATGTAGGAAAAACGTGGCTCTGTGCTCACAGATGCCATCACAAGAGCAGTACCAGATCCTGCGGGTTGGAGGACGGTTGATCACCATGCCGCATCGGTAGACGTGTCTGCGCTGGCTGTTCTTGGGCAGTGCCGGGGTTTGCCCCAGATGGGGTAAAACTCATGGCCATTTCTGGCAAATAACGATCCTTACTTTTTCTGAGCAGATCCGTGCTCGATGTTTTAAAATATTGTTTACCTTTTCACAGCCTGCTAATTTTCCTTTTGTTAAAGGACCACCGCTCTTTCAAGCTCTGCAAATATTATTTTATTAGTGCACCTAATGTTCGTCTGATTTGAATATGAAAGCAGGCTGAAGGGTGTTCAGGAAAAAGCCTGATTCCAGGAGAAAGGCAGTGCATCCTATGCTATTGCAGATTTGCTCTGTTAGAGAGTAATAACTACATTGGTGACATTTTTTAGACTTAACCCTTCAGGAAATAATGTTTCTCCACCTCAGTGCTCTACTCCTCCCTTGTTCGGCCTCCGCTTGGTAAAAACACAGTCTTAAGTCTTTATTTTTGGGGTTGCTGCACTATCGTCACATACCAAAAATAATCATCTGTATCTTCTAAACTTTATTCTTGCTCAAATTCGTTCACTGTTATATTTGACAATAATGTCTTGGGTGGAAGCAGGAGCAAAGGGCACATCCCTGGAGGAGCCCATGGTGCCAGGGGCCACCACGCGGCCGAGGCTGGAGCTCTCGGAGCAGGGGGAAGGTGGTGGTCCAGGACAGCCACCCCCAGCGCGCCCCGTCCTCCGCCACCCAACTGCAGAGCAGAGCCGTACGGCTCCAGTCGGAGGTGGCCCACCAGCACCGTGCTCTTGAAGCCAGACGGTCAAAAGGAAAATTTGAAAAAGGTCTATATTGTTAGGGCCAGCTAAGGAAAACCTCTCCCTGTAGTTAAAATGGGATTGTGGCTCAACTGTTCCCATCTACCTAATCAGAGAAAATGTCCGCTAAAGCGTGGCATCACCTCAGGGGTGACGTCTGTGCTTGTGGTGAAAGGGGAGAGCGGCGCGCGGTGGGGAGTGCCGGCTGCTGCCTGCGCTCCCGGGCTCAGCTTCACCGGCGTAATTGCCATTCTCCTGACTTAATTCCACAAATCCAACCATGCTTCCCTTCAAAAAGGGCGACTCACGGAAACGGGATCGTGCTCCCTGCCGCTGCTGGGGTGAGTGGGGGCCGCGGAGGGCATTGTCTTCTCCGCCCGGGGAGTATTTGCTGGAAGATTGATAGACTTCGTGTTTCTGACTGAATTCCTTTTGTGGCAAAGCAGGATTGAATTGTTTTACTATAACTCTCAAGTGGCAAATTATTTCAACAACTCCATGAGCAGCCACGTTCGCACAGTCTGATTGGCTGCCCTACAGGCAGAGCCAATTTAATTATGCTAATATGCTAATAGGTGCAGAAATCCGGACTCACCTTCCAAGACATCGGAATACAAACTCCTTTTAAAGCCATGAGGTCGATGTGGTCCGATTTTATGTTAAAAACGATGGGGGACAGGTCTGTAAGTGTCAGGTTTAGCAAGTTAGCAACATTTGGATGTTTCCTAATAGCGATGAAGTATTTCATGGGACAATAAATACCGCGTTGAGTATAGCGATCGCCGTGATGGAGTGTAGTGCGGCTCTGGAAACTTGCCAGAAGATCAGGGTTTGCATCATTATGTGCAATTCCTAGCAACCTAGGGAAAATTATCTGAAAAGCTGTTCGTTAGAAACTCAGTATAAAAATACTTTGCTGCATTGCTAATAAAATGTACCTGTGAATATACACCTTTTTCCTCGGGTGTATATTTTAGAGCTTAAAATGTTTTTGTAGCTTTATGGCACATCGTGCTGAGAGGTGTTATTTTGTGTCATAATATCCCGGTCAAAAGGAAGATTTGATCCTAAGGTTGAGTAAAGAACTCTGAGTGCGGTAGTGATGAGAACTCACTTTTGTTCAACGTTTTCGTTTCATGTTGAACGAATTGTTCAACATTTTATTTAAAATGAAACTGATTGCTATCATTGTCATACACAGGCGCTTGAAGTCTTGAGTGTTCATTGGAAAATTGCTTAGCTATTAATTTTGAAATGTACCTGCCTGAAGAGGGTTACCCCGCTGCCTTTGACATGTGTACACGTATCTGTGTGTCCATTGCCCCCCCGCAATTAGTGCTTTGGCACTTATTTTGGGGATGTGAAGACAGACCATAAGAATTGAGCTGTGTGTATTAAGATGAACCTCAGCTGTGGGCAAATCCCCGTGCCTCTGTTTTGCTGGAGGTGAGAGGACAGGAGAAGCCATGAAGTGAAGTTGTATTAGTATGTGTCACATTTCTCAGTAGACCCGTACCATCCCCTAACCCCTAATAGCTCTTCCTAATTTCCGCCACGTACAGAATAATGTTTTATCATCATTTTTATTTTCACATGATGCATTTTAAGAAAATAATGGGTTGAACTACCCCAGGGTACACTTAGGGCTTTGAAACGGTCAAGCAAACGGTCCAGAGGGGCCTCTGTGAAGCCAACTCTGAAGGTGGCGGTGTTGCCGGTGGCAGTGACCTGGGTGGGCAGTCACCTCCTCAGCTCAGCTCTCAGCCTGCCCCGAGAGAGGCTCCAAAGAGTGGACACAGTGACACTCGCGTCCTGGGCAAGCTGCCGGCCTCGCGGCATGGGAGATGCTGCGCTTTGGGTTCTCGTTGACAATAACGACAGCGAAGCGAGAAGCAGTGCCCGTGCACATTCAGCGCGCCCGTGCTGCTCCCTCTGCTGTAAACCGGACCTTGAGCTGCCTCTGCTGTCCCTCGTAATGGAAACTATTCCGGTCTCTTTAATCTTTTTGTTTCCATGGGGTGTTCTTTTTAAAATCTTCTGCTTCCTCTTCCTGTATTCCCTTTGCATACCCACCATCAGCGGGTGAGCAGAACCGAGTACGCTGTTCTGCGGCGCAGGAGTTGATCGTGAAAGAGAAGCTGTAGCATCCATGAAGATGTCTCTTTTCAAGTACCACATCACTGCTTAATAGTTCACATCTGGAAGATGAGACGCAGCCCCGCTGGACTCCCGCTTTCCATGAAACCCTGCCTGATGCGTCCCTGTTTCATCTCTGTTCTCCCTCTGCTAATCTTTGCCTTAAAGAAGCGCTGCTGGTGGAGTGTCACCACTCATTCTCCCGCTGAGCAGCAGTTCTAGAAGTTTGAAGAGCCCAACACCGGCTGTGGGTGTCTTCCGTAATCTCAGCGCTTCTCCTCCCTTTGGCTCCCCGTGGACATCCTCGCTCCCGCTGGCTGCACGCTCCCTGCCTGGTGCAGGGCTGGCCACCAGTAGCCCTCTCAGACCTACTGCGCACACCACTGTTCCCTTCAGCTCTTGCCCGGGTTCTCCTCCCGTTCTCTGTGGCGTCTGAACTCCCGTCAGCACCTGCCCAGCCAAGGTCGGTGTTTGCCGCGTTGATCCAGATCACCGAAGGGGATTTGTGATAGAGCAGTAGAACTTATTGGTAGAAAATGTCATCGCTTTGCCCCTTTGTTTCCCATTTAAAATCCACTGTTTTGCAAGATGTGAGACACATCTTCCATTGCTTTTAGTGTACTTAGGAAAGACTTGTCATAATTGCTATCCCAAATGTGGAGTTGAAGTAATTACAGTAAATCCATCTCTACCACATCCCCTCTCCCTCATTAAAGATGACTCTTCCTCAAGGGTTCCAAGGGAGCAGAGTCAGAGAACAGTTAAATAGGAGATTTCTGCTGTGCAGAAGTCACAGCACAGCCAATGCTGGTGCCAGTGGACTTTGCAGCAAGCCCTTCCCGAGGACACACACCTAACAAACGCGTCTTTGTGGGAAAGCTGGTCTGGGAGCTCCCTTAGCTCCTCGACCCCTCACAGGAGAGCTTTTGGCTTCACAAAGGCTCTCTGACCAGAGGCGAATCGGCGGTCGTTGCTGAGGGGTGGGTACAGTGATCTCCTGTCTCTGCACGTGCTGAGAGACCCGTACGAGCCCTCGGCGAGCGAGGGAGCAGGAGACCGTCTGTCAAAGTGACAAGGTTATGGATGACTCTGAGCAAGTGCAGATGTCAAAGAAAGCCATGCAGCCTCTTGATGACTTGAATATGGAAACATACTTCTGCCAACTGCAGCTACATGCAATTCCATAATTAGAGACTAATCTTGAATAAATATTTCCGTATTTATCCTTAGCATCACCCCTGGGAACGAGCGTATCAGCCAGCTGAGGTGTTACTGGTTGTTCGTCAGTGATGGGTGGCCCATCCCTTGAGGGGAGCGCTGGATATGGGACCTAACCCATTTTGTGTGACGGAGCCTAACACCGTGCCGCGGGAGCCAGCCACACTGGAGAGTCCTTTTCAAATTTGCAGGTCAAATTTGCATTTTTTTCTCTTGCTTGCAAGCGGCTGCAGAACTTGACTTCCCTCTCTGGCTCAATATATTTCACCTGAACGTGTGAAGTCTTCCCGGGACACAGTGCAAGCTGCACTGATGCTATTTACTCTAATTTGTGTTCATGAACCCACCGTGGCCCCAGGCCCCGGGCTCTCAGTGCAGTGCGTTTTCCAAAGCCGACTCGCATCGTGGGGCTCTCTTTTTTTCTTCCAAACAGCTATTTTTTCCTTGCTGCGGGAGCCTATGCTAGCATAGCACGTAGGGGAAATTCTCAGAACGAGCGGAGTGCAAAGAAGAGCAGCTAGAAATAATGTTATTTTTCGTAGCTGAGTAGTTTTCCGTGTGGCACTGATGGTGGCGCAGCTCTGCGGACTTATCTTTAGTGAGCCCATCTCTAAGTGCGTCACGGGAGTTCTGGCTACACCAGGAATGCAGGTTTTGGAAATCTTATCTACCTTCATTTTCAGCCTCATAGGAGTGATTTCACTGTCTCTATTTTTTTTTTCCAGATTTTTTTATTTTTGTTTTGCCTATTATCAACCCCCCACTTTTATAACACTTTTCCTCAGTCTTTTTTGTTATTTTCTCCTTTGCTGCATTAAGGTGCAATTATGTACTTTAGCTAATTGCTAGTTACTTAATGTCAAAATGCATAATGTGTCTGAAATGTCCTCTATTTTTCTCTGTCAAAATCGTATGTAGCACAGAAAAATGCAAGCTATTAAGGTTATGTCTTGTCAAGAATTTACCTAAAAAGCTAATTTTTTCCTGATAAAACATATATCACAATTTTGGGTACAGTGTTATGATTATAGACATTTAAATTGTATAGACTGTTTCTATTACATATTCTTAGTTCTTGAGGGACTTTACATGTAGGACTTATTTGCTCAGAATTACAAATTCACATTTGGTTTGGCACGGACTTAGGGGCTGATATAGCTGGAAACATTTTTACAGACTAATGTAACTGGACAGCAGCAAGTGCCAAAAAGCATTAGGAAAATGGAAATCTGTTCGGTTTCACAGCTGAATTTACCCTTTTATAGGCACGGAATGTGTTTGAATATTTTATTTCAAATATGCGTGAGGTAGGTGGAAAAAGGTTTAAAATAATAAATGACATAATTAATGGCAGATGTAATAATGGCATACCTGGTGGAAATACGTTTTCTTCTTAAAAAAAAAAAAAAAAAAAGTTTTTTTCTCAGTTCACATTGGAGGACTGTTGTGTTTTTATTTAAGAGCTCTTAAGTCACATAAAGAATTATTCTAAAAGAAAATTGAAAGATACAGAGTCAGCATTTGGATGAGGGAATGCTGGAAGGAGTGGTCCTGAGTTTGACACAGACTATTTTGCCAAGAATGTGTAAAGAATAGTTTCGTGCTTAACTGGAAAAATATTAGTTCTTCATTTAAATAAACTCTGTGTCATAGTACAGGTAAAAGGATACCCATTTAAGGCTGTGGGGAAAAAAACCCACCAAACCCAAAGCCAACTTAATTCGATTTCTGGCAGTTTGCTTCCTAGCAGCTGTAAGAGCTGAGGCTCAGAGCGTCGGTCGGGCTGGCACAGGCAGGTTGTCTTCTGTTCTTTGACTTGGTTTCTCTATAGAAAGAGCAGTTCTTCAGAGAAGATCCGCTTAATTCTGTGGCTTAATAAAAAATTACAGGAAACCTTCAGAATTTGGCATTCCACAGCTTTTTCCATCTGAATTACTAGTTCATGAAAATTTTAATGAGCAACCCACCTGAAAACATAAACCAAATTAAAAGCAGGCAGGGAGTATGTTGTGCTTCATACCTCCCCCCGTTCAGCTGTACAATATTTGCTAATTTCGCTAATGTTTGGCATCAGAAAATAATAATAATATGTAGTTTTGTCGATAGCTTTCTGTTATATCCACTGTGTAAAGGGATTATTGAAACTACAGATAAGCAACATGAGAAAAAAATACTAAAAATATTCACAGGTCTCGCAACGTGCCTCCTCCGCTCGGCTTCCCATCAGCAGAGGTGCCAGCAGGGCTGCTTCTGTCCCCTCTTCAGTTTCACGACCTCTGAGGGCAGAGAGAAGCCATCCAGGCGGGCTCTGACAAACTCTGGTGTGGGGGAGCACATCTGGAGGCTGGGGGGGCATGGGCATGCTGCAGCCCCTTCCCGGCGGGGAAAGGTCCAGGAGGTCCCGGGACCTCTCCAACCTCCCTGCAAAGTACTTGGCCAACCCACTCCACCGTGGGACAGGGTCAGCCCTGACCCCAGGGTCAACCCTCCTCTTCAGTGTTCCCTCTTTACAGCGAGACGTTGGGCGGTTAACTTCCACTGCAGCCCACATCTGGGGCAGGTTTAGGAAGACGATGACTCCATGGCCGTTGGAATGAAGGGCAACCACGAAATACACAACACACAACTTCAATTTCTTCAATTTGGTAGGACTTTTCAATCCTAGAAAATCCCAAAACCTTACTTAATGAGACCAATATACGCACTTTGTCATTGACAGGCAAGTTGGATTTAGTTAAAATAATGAGAAAATGAGGAAAGCTACGAGGCTGCTTCTCCGGTCGCGGTGGCTGTCCCTGCCGCCCCGACGGCTCTCTCCTCCGGCTTCCCTCTCTCCCTGATGTCTGGGCCGGGCTTGGCATGCCCCCAAAGAGGCTCTGCACTTTCTCTGCCCACCGTTCCTCTCTTTCACTTCAGCTCTCAGCTCTTCCTCCACGGCTTAGTTTTTATTTCCCAGCTCTTTTTCTTCCTGTCTGGTTTACTTTCTCATTAAACTTGTCTTGGCTCTCTGCAGACTGACCCGGCGCGGTTGGTTGGCGGGGGGACATTGCGCTGTGCTGCTTCTCGCCTGCTTGGAGTACAAAAATATTGATATTTACAGAGCTTGTTGTAAAAATCAATATTGCACTAGGCAGAGCAGAACAGCTGCTGTGTCGGGAAGCCGGTCCTGTCAGCCTCCAAAACTGATAGGGTTTTAAGAAATCAGGAGAAGAGCGAGCAAATCTATGTTTATGAGTTTGCTCTGGAAGCACCGCGGTAGCGTGATGCGATTTCTTGTCTTGCCTGTAGAGAGACGTGTTTATTATGGGGAGAAAAAAAAAAACACCTCAACCCAAAACATTCTGCAAACATCATTTTTGGCTAATGTGGGAGCACTGGTGTATGTCACCTTCAGTTCAAACTTCCTCGGTATATATTCTCTTGAAACTGTGGATATTAACTGTCCGGTAGTTCACACAGGAGAAAATCACAGAATCACAGAAGGGTTTGGGTTGGAAGGGACCTCAAAGAGCATCTCATTCCAATCCCCTGCCCTGGGCAGGGACACCTCCCACTAGACCGGGCTGCTCAAAGCCCGGTATATTAGATTAGTAAATTAATTAGCTCATAGGAAAAACTGGTAGTAGCTACTTCTCTGCTTCAGAGAATATATTTTTTTACTTTTACTATTTTGCAAGCAGGAGCACGGGTTCTTACAGAGCACATCTGGACCTCGGACTGTCCACAGTCCAAAGGATTATTAGTATTATCAGCAGGATAATACTCGCAGCTTGGAAACCGCTGGCAAAAATCATTCAAAGTGATTCTCTTGCCAAAGGGAACAAGACCAGGACTGGGAGCTGCTGGTTGGTCCCTCGGGCAGCGCCAAACCCTTTCTCGGGCTGCGGCCGTCGGCAGTCGCGACGGTCACCCTCTGCACCGTGGAGTACCCGGGGGAGGACCGAGACACGGCATTAGTTCACGCCAAATAAAGTAGATGTGTCTGGTTGCACACAAGCTGCCTCTTCAATGTGGGAGAGAAGAGAGAAATCCTTTTTGCAGGTGTTATTACCCAGTTCAGACAGGAATTCAAGCGCTCGCTTGGCCCCACGCAGCTGAACGGTCCCTAATCCAAACTACGTGTAATTAAGTGCCTTAATGAAATGTGATATTGAGACTGAGATGATTTCACGTAATTTTGAAATATTAACTCGCTTAAAAATTAATCTTGGGGGGGACTTTTTTTGCCTCCAAGCAGCATTTCTTTAGCAATTTTCTAACTTCAGGACTCTGTTTTCAAAAATGTTCTTTTTGCGTGCCAGAGGAGACGCGCCGGTAGGAAGCAAACCCGCGGATTGATCCTAATGCAAATTCCTCATGAATTTCACAGCCTTGTGAACCTCTCAGCTCTTAAAAGCCTTTGGAAACTTCTTCATCCTGGCTTTATTTGGCAAATTGTAGTCAATTGTATCTCATGAATTTCTCTTTTCCTAAGCGCCAGCTTGCTGCCCACGAATGTAATTATAATAACTTCTGTTCCTTTGCAATTTGAAAACTTTATCCATCATTTCTCTTCCTTGAAAAATGTTTTGATGTTTTTGATGTTTTCAGTAGAATACATATTTTCATCCTTAAGCTTAAGTTCGGTCAAAACAATAAAAAAAATGTATTTCTTCCCCTTCTGTACTATTAATAATTATCTAATGTTCTGCTTTCTGTAGTAGCTTTCTTGTTATTTAGTGAGGAAACAAATTTAGGCTTTTTTTGTAAATATCATTTAATAAAACTTAGGAAGTCAATTCTAAGGAAACCCAGGAAGGTCCTTCTGAACATCAGGAAACACTTTTCACTGGGAGGGTGACCAAGTGCTGGCACAGGCTGCCCAGGGAGGTGGTGGAGTCTCCGTCCCTGGAGATAATTCAGAGCCGGGCAGCCGCGGTGCTGAGGGACGTGGCTTAGTGGTGGGTTTGGCAGTGCGGGGTGAACGGTTGGACTCGATGATCTTAAAGGTCCCTTCCAACCTAGACCATTCTGTGACTCTAAAACTGCCACACAAATTAACAGCTTCCAATCTCCAAATTTCCTCCTTTTCAACTACATCTTGGCTGAGTTAGCAATATTAAATAAATATAAATGTATCCAGAACGCCACCGGACACGGTCCTGGGCCACCAGCCCCAGGGGACGGGTCCAGAGGAGCCCCGGAGGTCTCTGCCAGCCTCAGCCAGTCTCTGGTCCTGTGGAAATGCTTTGCAAGATTTTTCGCTCACGAGGATATCGGCAGGAGATGAGAGCAGAGTCCCATTAGTAGAAGACAGAAGTAACTTGATTACTATCTTCAGTCATGTTGATTTTTCCAATTTATTTTAACAAAAGGCTTTATGACAGGCATGGACAATGGCTCATTTGTTTTTCATCCATATGGGAAAAGGTTAATTGTTGAGGAAAAGTGCTCCCCCCCCCCCCCTTCATATCCTAGAATTTAAAAGGAGAGGGAGAGCCTGGCCTCTGAGCAAATCCTCAGTAATTATTAGTATTGCAATATAGAAAATTCAACCTTCAACATTTGCTAAAAAAGTCCGTATTTCTCCACTCGAAGCTGCCTTAGGGAAGCTTGCACTAAGACATCATTTTTTTTCTCAATTTTTCTGAAATACCTGTATTCAGGGATGGGTACTTGCTCATTCGAGACACTTTATGAAAATTAGATGAAAGTGCTGTAGCCACGCTTTCCAGTCTATATTATGAAAATATGATTTATATAGAACCGTTCCCTTAGGAAGCAAATCTTTAAAGTAATAGAAACTTTTTTAGCATTTTACCTTTCTAGCCACGCCATCACCTTGTGGTTGGGTTTTGTTAACGCAGGAGCCTCGCTGAGATATGTCACTAATTCCCTTGATTAATCTCTATGAAATTTGTTTGCAACTGTAGAATATTAGCTGAAAATTCCACGCACTTCAAAAAAATCTTAAATATTCACCAGGATGTGCTATTCTCTATGAAGCCTCCTCAACTGGGATTTTTAAATCCTGAAGCAACTTGAATGTCTAAGGTCTGATTAATTGCTCGCTATCTAAGGGATATGCTCGGTAGCTGGCATATTACTGTCAAGGAGCTCTGTGTTTGGTACTTAAAAGTGAGATTTGTTACGGCCTTAGCTAGACTTCCACAAGTAAGTGGTGACAGTGGAGCCTGGCAAACTCGGAAGCGCTGCGGGAACTACCGGCTCCATGGGTGAACGCAAGGCTGGTACAAGAATGAGAGAGATGTGCCTCCACATAGGACACGGATTTTTATTTAACTGGGTGTGTGAAGGACCAATGCAAAGCTTGTCTTCTCGAGGTGAAGGTGAGGATCCTTGGTGGACAGAGGTGGCACTTCTGGAGCACATAGTTTGAATAATAATTCTAAATGTCCTTAAATTAAAGAAAGAACAGGTAAAATGTAGGTAATGGTTAAGTGCTATAAAAATGCTACCGTATCTTTGGAAATGGCTTCTCTGATTTGTTAATATTTTCTCTATTCTATCTGCTTTATTATTTTTTCTGATAAATGACGATGCTGTATACGATGGAGCTAGCTTCTGCCTAATAGCTGTTACGCATTATTGCAGCGGTATCCATCCACTGGTCACTCAATATTGCAGAAGGATTGCTGGGATTTTTATAGTCCTAAGTACTCGCTAGGAAGAGAGTCACTTTGAAATCCTCATGGAGTTACAATTCCTATTGCAGTCAGAAGTTCAGGTTAGGTATGAGATATAACGTGGTCATCTACAGCAAAAGGAATTGAAGAGGCTGCGGTTTGTTTTATTGTGTCCTCTGATGCTCTTTGAGTCTTAGAGGGATGATGGAGGAATCATATCTCTGTGTCCACTAACATGACCCTTTGGCCACTGGCAGTGATATCTTCTGGTATCTACCTTATACGTCATGTAGGAATCCAGTAACATAATATGAGATTGGAAGAACATTTCGATTACCATCATCTCTCCTATTTCAGAAGATACGTGCTTGGAAGCAGTGTGGCAGGAAAAATACAGAGATCCAGCACTGGCTGGTGAATGCAGAGCAGTACTTTCAAGTAGGCTGTGGGCATACGTCACTACAGCCTGGCTGGGCGTTAGATGGGCATATTAGATGGGCATTGGATGGGCATATATATATTTAAGGCTCGGTTGGATGGGGCTTTGGGCAACCTGGTCTAGTGGTGAGCAACCTGGGCTAGTGGAGGTGTCCCTGCCTGTGGCAGGGGGCTTGGAACTCGATGATCTTCTACGTCCCTTCCAACCTAAACCATTCTAAGATTCTATGATAACTTTATAAAAAGATGATTTGCAAGGTCCAGAGCAAGTTGGCCCAGGGTTGAAGTCACCCCTGCTCTGAGCTCTGGGGAGCTCCAGCCCCTCCAGCCTAAGCTACTCTCTGGCTCTGGGACTCCTGGGGTTCTGTGAAACGGGAGCTCACTCTCTATTTAGTGCGTGCCGTCCGTCGGGCTGCTCCGGGCAGATGTCTGCAACAGCAGGAGATCGCTCATACAGGCAAAATTCTGTTTGCTCCCTCGCACTCGCAGTGGTCCGCTCTCCCTCTTGCCTGACGTTGTGCCGCGTGGGCGCTGGTGGGAGCTGGCCGGCTCCGCACGCACACCCTTTGCTCCTGGCCAGTCCTCACCACCTCCTCCTTCACTTCAGAAGGGCCCTTAGACGTCTCTGCAGCCACCCTTTGCCTTTGCCCCCGGCCCGTCCCCTGAGTTGTGAGTGCGGGAAAGGCAGCGTCTCGCCCCGTTTTAGGGGAATTTGGGGCAGACGGTGGGAGAGGTTGCGGGGTCTCGGCGCAGAGCGGCCGGGTCGGCTGGGCTGGTGTGGCCGTGGCGGTGGCGGCAGCTAAACGGGACTTGCTTGCAAAAACCATTTAAATTGAGAAACGGCAGAATTCTCTCTAGAAAACTCCTGGAACTGGAGAATCCGTTACTCCCTTTGGCTTGGAAGGACTTTTAATTTGTGAGCAAGGCAGGTGAATACGACTATTTTAGTGGAAATGGGTGACAGGAGGAAATAAAGTTTTGTGACAGTTGAGGTAAAGAAGTTTGACATTTGTACGGTTTTATGCAGAGAAAAGTTTTTGATGTGTTGGTGCTATTTCAGGATTTGTTGAATTGCGTTTTTAATTATTTGTCAAGGGCACCTGGAGTCTTGAAATGTATTATTTTATGTTTTATAGGTTGAAATCTAAATAAATAAATGTGGTTGAGAGCTCAAATGACTGTCTGCACAGTGTGCAACAGCAGTTAAAATGCTTTGGTGCATTAAAAGTACGGAATATATTACAGCGGCATATTGAACAATGGTACATCTCATCTGGAGTGACGCATTCAATTTTGTTTGCCTACCCTAAGCTATAATTAAGATTGACAAGGTTATCCAGAGAAGGAGAATAAATATTACAGGAATTTTAGATATGTTGACACATGACTAAAGAACTGTAAGAAATTAAATTTCTGGACAACAAATGTGAACACAATTAAGAGAAGGCTACTTCAGAAAACATGGGGAATATTAACGAAGAAATACTCGGACTTCGGCTGGTTTTTGTGCCAGTTTGGCAGGGTCTGTGTCGCGCTGGTTCAGCGGCTGCTGAACTGGGGTGGCCCCAGTGCAGATACCAGTAATAATGGAACTGGGGTCAACTGGGACGGGAGACCACATCGCCAAGTGCTATGAATGGGTTGCAGAAGTGATGGATTTCTTTTTTTTTATTTGTTGCTCTCAGCAAGAAAGAACACTTTTCGGTCGGAAATATTAGGAATATTGCTGGGGTGGACATCTGGCTGCTGCGCCGTGCGTGCGAAGGGGCGCCCCAGAGCCAAGGGGCCCTGGCTGAGACCTGCGGGATGGGGCGTTCTCCCGCTGCAGCAGTGTCACGCTGCTCCTCCTGGTGCCCCCTCAGCACAGCGATATGTTCCCGTTCTTTTCTGCGTTAGCCGCCTCTGCAGCCTTGCCGGGGATTGCCCACATCTCTGTGCCCCACTGCACCAACACGGGTGATGCCGCTCAGCCTTTTCGACGGCGGCCGGCACGTGTCGGATGGATGTGGAAATGCAGCTCCACATATAACCACAGCTCTTCTTTCCTCCCACTGCTCCTACTCGTCTCTCTGGCTTATCTCTCTCTTTTCTGAACACGGTCCGCATCGCAGACGGAATCTTTCATTCCTCTTTTCCCCCGGGGCTAACCACCTACATCCTATTTTAAGATCTATTTTCAGCTCGCTCTAGCAATTAGCATGCGGTATTGCAATAAGTCTGGGCGGCAAAATTATTGGGTCATTTCACTGAAATGTCCATTACGGATAAATATGCAATCAGGCATCTGCGGTGGTGCACAAAGTCAGCCCTCCATTATCCTCCAGTACACGGATCGCCGTAAACACAATTCTATACCCACAAACAGAGTTTGTATTAAAAATATTGGAAATAATTAAGTCGAATTCTTCTCTGCGTATAAACACAGGGCTTCCACTGGAGTTAATTTGAGCTGAATATGCGTAACAGTTAAAAGCTAGGTCATTATTTTTTACAACGGTCTGCAAATATGTAATTTATGTGCAATTATGTCCATAAAATTCTCTGTCTTCTACTAACAGACCCAGCAAAGGCTAAACACGCGTACTGTTAAAAACCGTGGGCATCCCATTCTCCCCTCTTTTTGCAAGTGATGCCATCCCTGTAGATTGGCGAGCGGGGGGGACCGGGGCAGCCGCCAGCCTCCCCTCCCCCAGCGCTGCCCGGGGACCACTGCCGCTCCTCGAGACTGATTATCCCCTCAAAATAATAGCAAAGCTTCCCTGAAACACCGTCCTGCCGCTCTGCCTTTCATCTTTTGGGTCTCTTCCTTCAATTCATGAATTTTCCCTGCAGGCTCCTCCCTGTAAGTGAACCGGGGGCTTTGGGGAAATGGGGCTGACTTCTGGTTTTGCCAGGAGAAGTCAAGCAAGCTCTGAAGTTTGCAGGATAGCAGCCTCTTTCGATTAATCAGATTTTATATATTTTTTACTACACTTAGTGGATGAAAAACCCCAATCTTATTGCCTATACCTCTGTACCAGCGCAGTGAAATTAAGATTTTGATACCTGAGAAACACGGCAGGGCGCCATCCTGAAATTGTGTGTTAACAGTTAAATGACAATGGATTTTGTATATGTTAATAACAGGTGGGTTTGGTTCATTTTCATGATGCTTTCTTATCCTTTCAGGCAAAGAAAAAAAAAAAAAGTACAGTATTCAGGGTCTGACTACCCATAGCGTCGGTGCCCTAGGAGTTTGGGGGTAACTGTGGCAGCTTTGAAGCAGCCAGCAGAGAGAGCGGTGGTGGGTTTGCGGTGGGAGCCTGGAGCTCGGCTCAGGCGCGTCCATCCTGTTTGGGAAAAAAGGCGGTTTTCCCTGGGGGGTTGTGCAGTGCCGTGCCCAGCACGGCCCCCGTCCCTGTTTGAGGGTCCCTCGGGTGCCCCAGTGCCACGGCGGCAACGTGGACCTCTCCTGTTCTGTTCATACGCTCTTTTTTAACAAGCCAGTAAATTTCAGTTAATTATCTCTCCTGTCATGAGACTAAATTATTGGTGGCTGCCTAGTTGTCTCAAAAAAGAGACTGGATTTTAAAATTTCCTGATAAAGATGTGACTTTAAGGTATGGAAAAGAGGTTAATGCCTGTGCGTGTTCTTTAGGGAAACGTTTTTTATTCTGGAGTTGCAGATATTGCTGATGAGAGACAAGCTGATTAATCGCAGTTGCATGTGGCTCTCAAGGATTAATAACCTCATTCTGATTCGTGCTTTTCGTGGTGCAGCTCAAATGTTCGGGTTTCTTTAAGTGCGGAGAAGATGTAGAGCAAATGCCTTCCCACCCTCGCGGCTCGGCTCCCAGGCTGGCCGGATGCCACCTGCTCTTGCTTCAAAACACGTATTGATTTCTAGCGCGCTCAGCAAGAGCACTGATAGCACCAGGAGCGCATGGGTAGGTGTGTTATTGCCTGTAGGGATCTGCCTTTTTTCCTTGCTTTTTCAATGCCATTGCTCCAGTAAGGTCTTTGACCCTCCTTCTTATATAAAAATATGTTTGCTTATAAGATATTGCTCATAACAGGGTGAAGTCTTTGTTCCCATTCACTACATGTCAAAGCGAAACCGTGAGCGCCGCGAGCCCGCTCGAGGACGCGCTGTGGTGTGGCAGTAACGTTGGTGCGTCTCCCGCGTCCGCCCGTGTGCACCTGAGGACACCCGTTCCGCCTCCCCTCCGTGCCGCGCGCGCTGCTTCTGCGCTGCCGTCCCGCCGCCGCCGCGCAAACTGAACCCACGGAAGAAAGGAAACCCAGAAATGTAAAAATGGCTCAAAGCGGGCGAGCAGCTGAAACCTGAGCTCTCCGCCAAGCGGCATTTAGCGTGTTTGTCTGGGAAGGGAGTAGGAGAGGTGGATTAGCAGTCGGAGGAAACGTAGTGGTTTTTAATGAAGTCACTCTTTTGCAAATGTCATGGTGAGGTTCCACCTGTAGTTTCAATTATTTCTGCCCAAAGCATGGTCAGGTTTGGGGTTTGTTTGATTTCTTCTCTTTCCCAGCACTCTGAATTCGGCTTACCTCTGAGAGTAAAGCTACTCTTTCCAGCTACATTTAATAATAATAATAAAAAAGGTAGCTGTTTTTTGCACTCCACAGGGTTGTAACCCGCTGCTGTTCAGCAAACGCTTCTGTTGATGCTCAGGGTGTAGCGGAGCCGTGCGTGCTGACCGACTCCTGCCTGGCTCAGGGAATTGGAGAAGGAAACATATTTTTGCCTTTAATTTAAATAACCACTGGTATATAGATGTGTTTGTATGTCTGGGATGAATTGTTACGCAAGATAACGCTGCTGCGTGGTTATTTTCAGAGCAGAGTTCCCTTTTCTCATCCGAGATGTCCAAACCCAGGGAGCACAGACCCGGCGGGGGGGTTGGAGGACGGCGGCGTTGCAGACAGGAGGTGCTGATGGCGCGGTGCCGTGCCTTCCTTTCCCCGGCCGTGGCTCTCCCGCCTGCTCCCCGGACGGCTCTCAAAGCCGAGCGCTCGCCGCGGGCTGTGGAGCCACCCAGGGCTGCGTTCCGGAGGAGACGCGGTGTTGAGCTCCGCTTGGAGTTGGTGGGGAAAGCCATGTGTCCTGCTGGTTCTGGGGAGGGACGGACGGCTGCACGGCACAGCCTGCCACTGCGGGTCACCCCACCAGGAAGTCCTTGTGGTGCTCTTCATAGAATCACAGAATGGTTTGGGTTGGAAGGAACCTTGAAGATCATTGAGTTCCACCTCCCCCCAGCCCAGGTTGCTCCAAGCCCCGTCCAACCTGGCCTTGAACACCTCCAGGGATGGGGCAGCCACAGCTTCTCGGGGCAACCTGCCCCAGGGGATCACCACCTGCACAGCCAACAATTTCTTCCTGATACCTCATCTAAATCTCCCCTCTTCCAGTTGAAAACCATTCCCCCTCGTCCCATCACTCCATGCCCTTGTAGAAAGTCTCTCTCCAGCTTTCTTGTAGGCTTCCTTCAGATACTGGAAGGCTGCTCCAGTAGCCTTCCTCTGGAATGATGCTGGCAGATGCCTTTCCACCACTCACACTGTACTACCCTTAAATTTTGTGCATTGGCCGTAATTGACTCGACCCTTAATTTAAACACCTCTCTGAAAAGACATATGGATCATACATGTTTCTATATAACGATTATGTAGTGATGGATATATAGAACATAGTTACCAAATTAGTTATCATTTTATGTATACGTATCAAATGTATACATGCATATATACATACGTACATATACATATATATGACATGGATAGTCATACAGTGATTGTATAGCGGATGGTTTGGTTTGGTTTTGTTTTGCATAACACCGTATTGATTGGGTGGAGACGGGTGGCAAACAGCAGGCGCAATTATTCGTCTAACCAATCCCTTTATTTGTTGTGGATACTTTCTGTGCCGTCCAAGCACCTCCCGACACTGGTGAATGGAAGTGTCCCCATCACCTGTGGGGCTCCAGCTATGTCCCTCTGCGGGAGGGACGGGGGGTGCCGAGGGCGGCCCCGGCAGGACCGAGCTGACGGCCACCCCTCTGCCCTCCTCGTCTCTCCGGGACTTCAGCATCTTCTTCATCAGTCCCGAACGCCCCTCAGGGGAAAACGGGCTGAACTTGCTGGGGTGGGATATAGGCCCGATGTGATCCTAAGAACTTTCAATACTGTGCCTTTAATTACTGTTTATAAAACAAATGAGTACTCATCCATTCTCTGGGCAACAATTATTTTACATGTCACAACTGCATAATAAGACGACATTTAATCTAAAAACATATGGAGAAAAGTTTGCAGCTGTTCTATCTGAAAATGAATTTTAATGTGCATTGTATTTTTCCCAGTGTGATTACCTCACCTGTTAACACCCTCAGCATCTTAACATACCTCATACAGAGCTTATCAATAATTGATCCATTTTATAAAAGCCTATTTGTTCTGTGACACTGGAGATGTGAAATTGTTAATTTTCAGAAGATGCGATTCTGTCTTTCCACCTCTTCTACAAGTAGAATGAACAGGCAACGTAGTCTGAACTTGAATAAGAAGACTGGTTGTTTTGTTTTTCAAAGAAAAAACCTACAGGGAAAAGAAAAAAGGAATTCTCACTAGTTGTTACTATTAAGAAGCGTGTTTATAGGTGATGTGCTAGAGGAAACTACTCAAGAGCAGTGCCTTGTTACACACAGGCTGTGCAGATGTTGTCGGGCTGTGTCAAACTTTGCCTTAGAGCAGTCGTGCGTGCTAAAGTTCTCTCTGACGAGATTCAAATGGCACAAATGGATTTCCCATATAAACAGTTGCATTTAGGTAGTCGGTGAATGTTTGTTTGGATAGGTTCTTCATCCTCCCTCTGTGTGCACTATCACTTACTTCTTCAGAAAACAACCTGTGCTGAGAAATGCCATTATTCTGCACCCAATAAAAGGTGCATTTAATTTCTCTGAAATGACAGGAAAACTGAAACTTCTCATCTAGGCACCCTTTCCCACGAAAGGTTGGGCCAGTTGATCTTTCGAGGTCCGTTCCAGCCTGGGCTGTTCTGTGGTTCTGTGAAATGCCTTCCGACATCACTGAGTAAACTGGTTCAGGGCTGTGGTGTGAGAGCAGTGTCAGTCCGAGGACCCGATTCCCCACGCAGTGCGGCGTACAGGCGATGCGTGCAGCTCTCCCCGTAGGCAAGGTTGTTGTAGATCTGGGGTGAGAGCCTGTCCTTGCTGAAGTCAACTGGAGCCGAGGAAGACAGGGGGAAAGCTTGCATCTTTTTCTTATTTCTCTTCCAGCAGAAGAGTCGCACAAGCATGGTTTCCCCCCGTGCAGGAACCGCAGGCGGTGCCGACGCGGTATTGCCCGCTCTGGTCTTTGTCGGGGTTTTGGTTCAGGGCAGTCCGGGTGAACAACTGTATCTTTAAAAGTAATCGTCGTTCACATCTGGTAAAATCATTTGCTAGAAATTTCACCGCCGTTTCAAAGAGGGGATTTGAATAGGGTCAGCGCAGTGCAATTATTCCCCGTGTGTGGGCCACCCGTGTCCGAGAGCGCAGGCCTGTGGAGCACGCAGACGTAGGCAAGACGCATTTTGTGCCCCTTTCCTCAAAGCTAGTCGAATGCGAAGTGGTTTCCACGTGATTCTTTTTATATTATAAATAAGAATCCGCAGCAACAATTCGGAGCAGACAAAACCCCGGCGACGTGCTGGTTGGGTGGATGTGCTCTAGGCCCGGCTCCGCAAGATAGTGGGAGATTTTAGCAGAAAAATCAGCGTGTCAGGATCAATAGCTGTGATTATCCCACAGTAACTGCACTTAATGGTCGTGGGCCATGTTCTTCAGGCTGGATTATGGAGGCAAGCGTGTGAGTGTCTGCTGCAAGAAGATAAAGAGCACCAGTTGAGTGGAGATGGTGGTTTTGCTAAGTAATCGACTTCCTTGGCTGCCTTCTGTAAAAAGCTGAATTCCTCCGGTAAAATTTCTTTTCACAACGAGTGAGTCAAGTGGAAATGCAACATGAGGAATGAGAATAGGCTTCTCAGGTGCTCAAAAAAACGTTCATCCTATTAGCAGTACAGCGACAAAAAATAACAAGTCTGGGCACAACATTTGAAGATGTATAATATATTTGAGGCATCCTCTCAGATTTATAATAACCCCTTCGCGTCTTATACTCAGTCTGGTTTAAAAGACACCCGTAGGCGAGTTCTTACTGTCTTACTTTGTTTGCGATAGTGGAGAACTTCACCCTGCTGTTTGTCCTGCTTTGCTCTCCATGTTGGTCAGGTACGGCATCCTGCATGCACCTACGGCAACATATCTATCTCAGTCTCAGCCCAAAGGGACACAAAATGCTGCTATTGCTGAGATAATTAAAGCACCCAGTATTGTCCTTACATTTTTCACTGTGTGGGTGGTGAGCCCCTGGGGCAGGTTGCCCCGAGAAGCTGTGGCTGCCCCATCCCTGGAGGTGGTCAAGGCCAGGTTGGACGGGGCTTGGAGCAACCTGGGCTGGGGGGAGGTGGGTGGGGGTGGCACTGGGTGGTCTTCAAGGTCCCTCTCAACCCAAACCATCCTGTGATTCTGTGATTCTATGATTTTGCACCACTAAAATAAGGATAGGAAGCCACCGTTTCAGATTTTACATGGTTTTCTTCTATAAAAACTGGGAAACTAAGCACCACATGAGCCAAGAACTGGGTCAGGTTTATTATCTTCCAGTGATTTCAAAGCCTTTTTGTTGTAATTTGCCATTCTAAAAGCAAACTCTTTGTCTGAATCTTTTCCATTATCTTGCACGACGAGACCTATTTAAATCTTACATGTGAGTAATATAGAAGGGATCGGATCCAGGATATATCCTTCAAATGGTGGAAATTCGGGATATATAAAATGAGATATGAATTAATGAAATTCTTTGGAATGCTACTGTAGTGACGTATGTCCTTTGTCTGCCCTTTCCTCACTTCACCAGCAGTGCTAGTGCACAGGCAGAGCGACCAGGACCACCAAGAGGGGTCTGTCAAACGCAGGACGCCTTGGGGTGTCCTACAATTATTCCATTAGATGCTACTACAAAATGCTGGAGACATCAATGCATGGCATAAGACGCGAAGGTTTCCACCACATGGCAGCGTGTAGTATAGCTGAGGGCCACCATGGAGCAATCCCTCTGCATTTCACTGGAGATGTGCAGATCTTGATCTTGGAAAGCTCCGCTGGGAACCGGGTGGATTTTATGGTCCATTCAAGCGACAAACACAGCCCAGCAGAAGGGATGCCTGAGCTGCGGGTCCTTTTCCCAAGGTACAGCTTGTTTTCTTGCTACACCGGCCCCGCACGAGCAGGGGGAGGAGCCGTGGCGGGGAGGGACGGTGGGTGGCAGCATCCCTGACCTCTCCCAGCTGGGGTCTCGCTGCCCTGATGGGGTGGCTACACCACGCCGGCATCATCCCCCAGGGAGATGTTTAATAATATTATTAATAATGTATTAGTAGTGGCACTGCGGAGCAGGCGGCTGTAAGGTTCATCCGCCAGTCTGGCTGTGGCTGGCAGCTGGGACTGCAGGCATCTGTGCGCCAAGCGCGTGGTTTTACATCAGCCGCGCAGCTCCAGCTATAACATTTTCTTCCTCTTTTAAATACAGAGGTCATTCTTATTTCTCCCGAAAGATCCATTATAGTGAAGGACTGCAGCACAATTAAAATTACCTCATTTATTTATTTATGACTAATAGTCCAAACAGTAGTATATCAGCAAACCAGATGTTCTAGGAGATTAGCACAGACGAAATCATGTATCAGCCCTGGTAGAACTCATACGAATTGAGTTATTTAGTTAGTAGTTTGGGTGGAAAATTCTATTTCATGAAAGCCTTTGAGGTTTTTAAATTTTGTTTTCATTGTGGGGAATGAAAGGGATGAAGATAACTTCTCAGATATTTTCACAAAAATGGAATTGTGGAAGTGGCCGTGTCCATCAGCTGCACTTTCCTACATGTGCTACACGCCGACCTGAAGCGCGGCACACCTCCGTGTCGTCTCTGCTCTGCCTGACGAGGAGCAAAGCCCCCAGTCACAGATCATCTGGAGCTTGGAGGAGCAACTCAACCTGGGTCTGAGCTAGTGTCGGAAGCTTCAGAGAAGCGGGAGGCTTCTCTTGCTCTGCCTTTTGGCTGATTTTCACTGTGATGACAAAAGCAGCGGTGGCGCGCACAGCACGCTGCCAGGCTGCAGAGAAATCCCTGCGAGGAAATGTGGTGTTTGTAAAAATGCCAAAAATACATCACAGAATGCCAGAATATTTTTATTTGGAACTTTTTTTTTTTTTTTAAATATAAGTTTTAACATATTTGCTTCATTTAAAAGAGCAAGGGAGTACTCCAATTCTTCCAAACCCAGAAATGCTAACCCAGCGTGCCGAGGGGCTCCCCGGGGCAGCTCAGGGACCAAAGGGGAATAACGCCGACACCACAAGGCGCGAATCCCTCAGCGGCGTTGGTGGGGCAGGAGTGCGGAGCAGCCACCCCAGGACACGACCATCCTGGAGCCCCGCTCGGCCGCACATCGGCCCGTGAGCATCCGCGTTGGGCTCTCGAGTGGCATCAACGTTTCTGTATGCTTTTTGCTTGCTTTCTGCTTGTCTTTTTTTTGGTTTGGTTTTTTTTTTTCATATTTGTTTTCTGTCTCTGCAGTGCTGACAGTCAGTCCTGTCTTCAGCGTGCAAAGAAAGCAAATCGAACTAACCCCAGTTGTCTGCGTGGGGCTCTACGCAGTAGCTGCGCTGGCAGGAGTATTTGAGATGGTGCTCATGAGAAACTTCTCCACAGGCAACAGGAGGCTGGAACCAGTTGGCCTCTGCTCTGATCAGTGCCAAAGCTCATTCACACCACCAAGTGCAGGTTTCATCTTTCTCCATCCGTGTCTTTCATCCCCAGTGTTTACTGGTTTGTGCTGGGCGGCTGTGGGAGGAGGCAAGCCTTCAGAAAGGGGGTCACAGACCCCCCCCCTTCGTTCCTCCGCCATCAGTCCTCCTGTCCCAGAGAGGAGGGAGAAGCCCCAAAGGATATTGCTATTTTTTCACAGAATCACAGAACAGTTTGGGTTGGAAGGGACCTTAAAGTTCATCTCGTCTCACCCCCTGCCCTGGGCAGGGACACCTCCCACCAGCCCAGGGTGCTCCAAGCCCCGTCCAACCTGGCTTTTTTTTGTTGTTGCTGTTGTGAAAGAAAAGCATTTTCTGATGGTGAGTGTTGCAGAGGAAGAAGAGATTCAAAATTGCATTCTGAGCGGGGTTTGGCTGGGGTTTGCATCCACAGCAGCTGCCGGACTCACCCACCCCGCTCCCCCCCCTCATCCCAACCAGCAACGCAGAAGGAGCTCCTTCCTTTGGGCAGCACCTTATTTATACCATAAAGGAGCACCATTGCTTTTAATTATTTTTTTGGGGAGGGGTGGGAGGTGGGATGGAGGGTAGGGATGATGCTCTTCCA
The DNA here is from genome assembly GCF_000708025.1 of Charadrius vociferus. NCBI lineage: Eukaryota > Metazoa > Chordata > Aves > Charadriiformes > Charadriidae > Charadrius > Charadrius vociferus. The sequence continues at coordinate 937,756 of NW_009648149.1, forward strand.
CGAGAAACAATGTAAAATCTGGTTTTGTGTTGAGGATGCTCCAACAGTGCGTCTTCTGCAAGTGGTGGCAAACGAGCATGTGGAAGCAGATGTTTGGGCGGGACTCGTGTTTTCTTTGTTTTGCTGCAGATTGTTTTCCCCAAGCTTTTAAAATGTTTTTCTGTAAGAGGGTGGTTTAAACTGCAGGCTAACAACTTAGTTGTCTTGGTTAGACACGCAGGTACCTCTGTGGCTGGTTATTTATTTATAAACTTGCCATCTCTGCTATAAAAAGATTTGTAATACCCCAATAATAAATGCATTCATCACCACATCTTCTGTAATCACTACAGTTCCTGAGCTGCTATTTGGCACTCATTAGCTGAAACTCCCATTCACCTATAATTTATGAGAAGCATACAATTATGTGTTATCACTACTTCAAGTGATTACTACACTGTATGTTTTTAAGATAATGGCATGAAACACTCCATGATGAATTACACCTCTCTAGGTAGCTTTGCTTCTGTCATTAACTCTATTATTTTCCTTAAACCAACCTGGAGAGAATTGCGTTGCAGGGTTGGTATTACCTTCTCAGAGAAGAGTCCCGGGTCAATACTGATCCAATAAAGGACACGACACAGCACACAATTATCTCCCGCCTTGTGTCTCCTGCCTACTCATAGTGCAGATGTTATTATGAGGAAATCCTAAAATCCAACTAGTCTTCACTTGGAAAAAATGCTGTTTTCATTAAGCCTTGTTAGTGAAAAAAGCCCATTCGGGAAGAACATGTGAAACACAAACCCTATGTATTTATTGAGAAACCCCGAAGCCCGGGTGGCTGCTCTGCCTGGAGAAGGGAGAGGTGGAGTTGTCACAGCTCTGCTGTGGAGCAGGAGCACCCACGCCTTTGCTTGCAGAGGTGTTTTTCTCTCCACGTTTGATGCATTTGGTAGTTACCTAAGCAGGGAGAGGTGACCTCACCGTTGCGTTGATTCTGTGGGCAGGCGGCGTAACACTTCCCAGCGTTAGGAGGCCATGGGATGGTTAGCAGGTTCACCGCACGGTCCCCGTGGCCAACCTGGCAGCAGGAGGGAGCTGGCGGCGTCAGGAGAAAGCCTTGAGGCAGCCAAGGAAGCCAAGACGGCCTCCTGCCCGCAGAGTGGCATCTCCCAGCCCTTGTCAAGCTGCAGACAACGGGGTCTCTGGGCAGCGCGGCGTGGAGAATCACCCAACAGAGCACAGATCTGGAGGCTTTTCTTACAGGTTTATTTTATCACTTATTTTAAATGACTGCTAAATAGCGCTTGGCCTTTGTCCCTGTCACACCTGCCTTTTGGTGTGGTCTTCTAAAACATTACCTTCCCTCAAAGTGTTCAAGGCCAGGTTGGACGGGGCTTGGAGCAACCTGGGCTGGGGGGAGGTGTCCCTGCCCAGGGTGGCACTGGGTGAGCTTCAAGGTTCCTTCCAACCCAAACCCTTCTGTGATTCTATGACTCTATGATTATGGATGCAAGCACAGAAATGCAAGCAGGGCATGTTTATATCAAGGAGGTCGTGGGAGCCGGGGTTTCCTTGCCCGGCCGCACATCCATCTCCTGGGGACCTCCCGCAGGGCCGCCTGGTGACCCCGGGTCCCTCTCCCGGCCTGGGAGCTCAAAACTTTGAGTGGATATTTGCGTTGAGTGTGGCGATTCCCCAGTTTTCCCCCAGATGGTCGGGGCTGCTCTCGGCTCCCCGGCGACGTCGGCTGCCCTCAAGGCTGCCTCCCTCTTTCTGTAATGCGCTGCAGCTGGTGTGAGCCCCGCGTCGCCATCATGCTGTATTCATTATCAAATTACGGCATTTATGTGGTTGTTGAGTGTAACAGCCATCAGACACTCATTATTGTATCCTGAGAGCGCGTTACCGTAATAGCCTCCCGTTGTAAGCCCTCATTTTTTTGTCAGAGCTTATTGCGTCAGTGAAGAAACCTTTGTTTCTTTTTAGCGTTAAAAATAAAGACTAATGTAACTGTTCTGAAAGTGAAATAACTGCAGTTAATTAGTATCATGGCTGTTTTAATTCAGTTGTATATTTCTGGGTGCTGAAATCCTTCAATAACATGCTGTGATATTGAAAATTTGGAAAGTAATACGGGATTTTCACGGTATTTCTCATCCTCTAGGCATGATCCTGTGCCTTGCCATCGTCTCAGAGCTTATGCTGCTTTTTATTCCCTTAATTTGTGTTTCGGTGCCGTGTGGCAAAAAAGCAGGGGAATAAAAATTGCCACCTGGGTTGGCTTTCACCCTCACAAGAAACAGCCGACTTACCTATTCCTAGAAAATAAACACAATTGGCTCTCAAATTTTCAAAGACCTCTCTGCCTTAAGAAAAGTGCAATATAATAACGACAAAACCATGCCATGAATTGTTCACTTACTTTTCTGCCTATGCAAATTCTTCTTCATAATTTCTGGAAGTCAGTGTTTCCAGATCGTAAATCTTCAGGAATTAATAAATATCCAATGCAGCAGCCGGCACCTTTTAAATATTTTAAATAATGTGATTAAGCTGGAAGGTACTCTCTAAGGCTGAAACTAAGACTATCAGAACCAATAATGTTGTGTGATATTGTTCAAAGAGAAAACGCTATGTACTTCCCTGAAATAATTAATGAATAACTAATAATTCTTAGCTTTACACTATGCTGTTTTGTTCTTTTTAATATGACAATGTGTCTGTGAAAAGGGGTGGGAATATTTTCATATAAATAAAAACAACAAACGAATTTAGTGCAGTTGCGATGCCAACACTTCCTCTGCCCTTGCCCATGGCAAAAGGCCACTTCTTTGTGGCAGGAGGTAAACACACATTATGGTCATCAGCGGTGGTTCTGATGAACGTTGGAGGCCAGGAAGGCCCTCTGAAAGTGCTCTCTTGGACGGATTGGATGGATTGGCAGGTGTTGAGGTGGAAACCCGTTTGGATTGAAATTGAAATAACATCAGATGCAGAGCAAATTACGTTTAAAATCTTGTAGAAGAGTAAACACTTTTGCTATTAATTACTAATATTCTACTGATTTTCTGTTTCAAATATTTCCAACTTAGGGACTAATCCGTGTTCTGTCTGCAGACAGATTTCCTATGGTACCTTGAAGCATCTCAAGGCAGCAGAGTTTATCAACTCAAGAAGCTGAAGGTGTGGAGTGAAAAAGTTTTCATTTGCTTTCTCTCCCAGTCGTTCTGTCCCGCTCTCTCTCTCTCCGTTCCGCCTTCTGGTTCTTCCGCAGGCTGGCAGGTACCTCGCACCTTTGTCACGCCCAACGGTAGAGCAGAAAATCTGATGGGTTCTCACAGTTAATAAACTGTACATCAACTCTCTGGAGCGGTGGAAGAGGCATAGGAGTAAAGCCGGGAGGTTAATTATGCTAATCACTCATGAAAATTCAGGTAGCATGCATCCCCATTTATTTCAGGCGCTTTGCCAGATAAAAAGCTCTGCTCCTTTTCGAAAAGTCCACAGGTCAGCAAATATTTAAAGAATTATCTTGGTTTCGCTCTAAGTTTGCAGATCTCCAGTTCTGAGCTGCTGTTTTAGAAAGCGATGTGATGGGCTGCTGAGAATCGCAGGAAGTAGAGGGTGGGAGGTTTGGAAGAACATCTTTATTTAAAGGAGGTAATTATGAATAAGTGTATTGATACGGTGCTCAATGAATTATTTGACTGCAAACACTGGGTAAAATGCCTCAGGCGTGTCTAGTCTGTTCGGCTTGGAAGGGGAGGAGGTGCTATGACATCGTTGGCTCCTGTGCTGTCAGTGCAACAGATTAATCACAGAATCACAGAATGGTTTGGGTTGGAAGGGACCTTAAAGACCACCCAGTGCCACCCCCTGCCCTGGGCAGGGCCACCTCCCCCCAGCCCAGGTTGCTCCAAGCCCCGTCCAACCTGGCCTTGAACACCTCCAGGGATGGGGCAGCCACAGCTTCTTGGGGCAACCGAGCTCACCGAGCAACTGGGGCTCACCGCCCTTATGGTCAAGAATTTCTTCCTTATATTTCATCTCAATCTCCCCTCTTCCAGTTTAAAACCATTCCCCCTCCTCCTATGGCTCCCCTCCCTGACCCAGAGTCCCTCCCCAGCTCTGCTGAAGCCCCTTTAGGCACTGGAAGGGGCTCTGAGGTCTCCCCTTTTTGGCCTTCTCCTCTCCAGGCTGACCCCCCCCAACTCTCCCAGCCTGTCCTCCCAGCAGAGGGGCTCCAGCCCTCCCAGCATCTCCGGGGCCTCCTCTGGCCCCACTCCAACAGCTCCATGTCTCTCCTCTGTTGGGGGCTCCAGAGCTGGACGCAGTACTCCAGGTGGGGTCTCACCGGAGCAGAGTAGAGGGGAATAAGCATCACCTCCCTTGAATCTAATCTGCTGTTTGCCCCAAGGTGCCTCAGAGCAGAGGCTGTGGGAGGGACGAGGTGAGGCTGGAGGCTCCCGTCATCCCTCGCACGGTGCTGCAGGAGCAAGGAAGGTTTTCCTGGAGGGATCCCCGGGGTGCTCTCCCCTGCCAGAGCACCTGCAGAGGAACTGGTCTCCTGTGGCATCCCCGTCCCGATGCTTGGAAGGAAACTGGCTTTGGAGACTCTCCATCCTCTGTAGGGGAGACACACTGTGTCTTTTGAACCTGAAGAGAAAACTTGCTCTAAAAAAAGATTTGGTGGCAGCTATGGTTCATGGTGCGTAAATAGCAGAACACCCGCAGAGCAAAGAGCAAAGGAAGAGGGCTCATTTGTGCGTGTTAACACCTCAAGGTGTAATCACAGCTCCTTCCACCACTGACGTGAAAGGGCACAGAACAACGGAGATGTTGGGGCTTTTGCTGGTTGTGGAGCAGGAAAATTGGTCCCAGGGCGGGAGGGAGGAGAAGGGGTTTGGAAGGGGCGGTGGGAGCAGAAGCTGCGGTGGACTTGGTGGACATGATGGGGCTGAGGCACGTGCCGGGAGGATGCAGGATGCTGCCGGGGAATTGCAGAGAAGCAAAGAAGAGTTTGCAGTGTTTGCAGCACTTCCAGTAAATGCCACAAAGTTCACACATGTTTGCTGTCAACTGGTGGCTGCACAGAGAGAAAGAAACCGATATCTGTATTGGCTCCGTTAGCACCACTTCTCCTTAATCCCGAAGTGCGCGGGGCCGTTCCGGGAGCGCAGGAGGGTTGGTGGTGGGTCCGGACTGTGCCGTGAGCAGGAGGGGGCGGCTCAGCACCGGGGGGGAGTCGGTGCTGGAGAGGTGCGGGTTCCCGGAGAGAAACCCCATCACTTCTCAGCTGAGTGCTGCTGTCATTCTTCAAGCAGAAAGCGTTTTTAAAGGGAGATCTCAGGACTTTGGCACCTAACGGAGATGCCAGGCACAGCAAAGCCGGTTCTTTATTTTAGATCTGTTTTGGCTGCCGTGAGACAAAGTTTTGGGGTGCCGATTTTAAACTCTGTTTTACAACGGCTGCTCGTCTCCCCTGCTTTACATAACTCCTGTTTATCAGACTTTCCAGAAACCGTCGTTGCAGATTTCTGTCCCATTTGTGACACAACAGTCTCCCTCTGCAGGATAATGTAACCTTTGCATGGTTCATAAATAAATAGTGTGGCTTATGGGGGGGATCTCAAGCTTTGGGCCCGGAGGCAGCCGGGGCTTGGTGGCCACCAGGCCAGTCACCGGCCATCGATGCATCAGCTCCCCGACGCTCTGAGACGGTCCTGTAAAGAAATAAAATGCGGTGATGATAATGAGCAGCTGCACAGGTTTTCTTTATGCAGGGTCCCATGCTTTGAGCAGCGGTAAACATGGGAAAACTGATTTTGAGGACAAAAGTAAAAGGATCACCTATAATTGTGCCTGAGTTATTTTTATCGTTCAGAGAATTTTCCTTAGTGTAGCAAACTTTTAAGATGTTATTCATAAGAAACCATGGAGAACCCGGAGAAAACATTTATCAGATCATCAACATCATGCAAAAGTTCTTTGCAGGTTTCTGGTGTGATTTTCCAGTTCTGGAGCTCGGATGTATTGTTTTATGTTCTGAGCTTCTGGGTGTTTTTCGAGGCTGAACCCTGACCCTGGCGGTTCCCTCTCCCCTTGCTGCGGAGCTCAAAGCCAATCTTCTTTAAAGCAGAAAAATTTTAGCAGTGCTGTTTTTCGGAAAGGATTTTCTATGTTCTGAAGAAAGTGGCTATAACTCAATGCCAAAACCAATTTCACTGGGGGAAAAAAAAAAAAAAGATGCTGTAGTAAGCAATAACAACTCTGTTAAGTGTTTGACATCTGCTTTGGTGAACACTCGCCCACTGCAGGGTGGTGGGGAGGGGGTGCTGGCATCCCCTGGGGGCGTTACAGACAGCTCCTCCGGCGCCCAAAGCACCACTTACATAAAACCATAAAAAATTTCAAGTCAAATTCTTGCAGGTTCTTAGGGAAAGGAAAGGATTGCAGGACTTTCTGTAAATGAGATAGAACTTTTAACCTGAACCGCAACAGGATTACTGGTTTTAGAGACACAGCCTACACTGAAATGAGTCATGTTCTGACCTGGAGTACATGTCTCACCATTTGGGGGATGTGTTTTGTGGAGGAAGCGTCTCCCACTATGTCACTTGGTGTTCTCAGAGATGTGTCTGAACAGCTCTGCAGCAGGGCACTGCGATAGCCCCCGGGTGGCATTTCCCAACCGTTTTTCCTGTGGCTCCTCATGCTCACCTCCCATGGTCCCACCTTGCTGGGAGTGGAGCAGAAACGATGAGGTGGGAGCACGAGATGGAGACCCATGGGGTGAACGGGTGTATCGGAAGGGTTCCACAGGTTGAATCGAGAGCAAATGTTATGAGGAACGGCTGAGGGCCCTGGGGGTGTTCAGCCTGGAGAGGAGGAGGCTGAGGGGAGACCTTCTCGCTCTCGACAGCTCCCTGAGAGGAGGGGGGGGCGGTCTCTGCTCCCAAGGAACAGGCAATGGGACAAGAGGGAACAGCCTCAAGTTTCCCCAGGGGAGGTTTAGGATGGCTATTAGGAGAAATGTCTTCCCGGAAAGGGCTGTCCAGCCCTGGCACAGGCTGCCCAGGGCAGTGGTGGAGTCGCCATCCCTGGAGGTGTTTAACAGAGGGGCAGCCGTGGTGCTGAGGGACGTGGGTTAGTGGTGGGCTTGGCAGTGTGGGGTTAACGGTTGGACTTGATGATCTTAAAGGTCCCTTCCAACCTAGACGATTCTGTGATTCTACGATTCTATGAATTTACCTACAGATTTATAAGACAATTTTTAACTTACCTTCTTAGCTTTGCAATCCAGGTCAAGTGAGTAACTGGACCAGAAGTGAGTGTAATGGGAGCTTTTGGTCCTACTTGACTGAAGATTTTTTTCATTTGAAGGAGCACCCAAGTACTATCCAGGCGTAACCCCGGAGAGTGTAGTGAAGGCTGTTTGGAGACAGGCGCGTGCCAAACATCCATGTGGTACGCGGAATGTGGAAAGCTTTGTGCGCAGTCCCGTGCTGTTCGTTCCAGGGGCAGCGAGGTGGGAGCTCCAACCCTGCCTGCGCTGCCAAGGCTCTTGGAAGAAGAGGCTGTGTGCAGTTTTAATTAACCAATGGAGAAGAACTGTTTTTTTCAAAGATTAATAGGTCTATGTTTTAATTATGGGGAAATAATAGACTAGAGAGCTAGGAAAGTGGGAGGTATCAAAAAGCAAGGATTAAAAACTTTAAGGAAGCTGGGTGAGGCTGTATTTTTCTGTACTTACAGAAGATCATCCCCATTAATAATGATCGGAAAAATAATAAGATACCTCAGCCCTATATGAAAGCTAACATTAAAATCTATTTTTTATGCTTGTTGAGTAGAGAATTTCTGATTACAATCATCAGTTAAAAGATAAATTGTTCTTTTTTCCATTCTAAGTTTAAAAATAGAATAATTATCTTCTGAGTTCAGTTCTAGTTTAATCAATACTTTTCCCAGCAAAGTAAAGGTAAAAAGAGCAAAAGTCACTTTTATTTAGTGATTGTTATGCTTTCTTTAATTGTGCTACAGTGTTATTGTTAAATTCTAAAAATAATTTGCCCTACACATAGATTTCAAAAGTTACGTTGCAGAAAATGCGGCCGTGATGCGCAGGAAGTTTAAAAATAAACAAAATTTAAGGAAAGAAAGGAAAGGGGGGGGGGAGGCCACTAATATTTGCAGTTTCTACTGGTTGTCATCTTTTCAACAGATTATTTCCCATACATTACCGTTAGAAATGTTTTACTGTGGGACTTGAATTGTCCACCAGTGATCAGCAACTGTGGACCTTCAGTGGTGTGATCCCAGGGGGATTTGGGTGTGCTGATCTGGAACTGTGCATGGATGTGGCATCATTATCCCTGGTATTTATGGCACTTAAAATGAGGAGAAGTTGCAGAAGAGGTGGGCTCATAGCTTGAGGCTTGGACTCATCCTGAGGGCACTGCGGTGGGTGGCTGCCAGCTCTTCGTAGGCGCACATGAAATCAAACCTCTGCTCAAACTCACTGCTCATGCTTGCTCACAACTTCTGTTTTAAATTCCCTGAAATTTTTGGAAGACTTAATGGGCAAATCGTTTCAGAGTGCAAACCCAAATTTTAAGTTTTTAGTAAAAATTAACTTGGCGACTCCTGTTTTAGGATTTGTAACATATTTTGCTCAACTACACTGCTGCAGTCTTAAGGAAATAGAGATTCTCGCGGAGGGGTTTGGTCAGCATTGTCCTCTGCGGGTGCAGCCCCAGCGCTGAGCGTGGACACCTCCAGTTGGGTTCCCCATAGTTCCCATTGGTTTGCTGTGCGAGGTCTCGTCTCTTCAGAGCGGCCGTCCCTGCCCCGTCCTCACTCGCGAGATGGCCAAGCGTGCCCAGGTCCCTGCCGGCGCAGCGGCCTGGAGAGGGGCAGGGACGGGGAGGGCGCGCGGGCAGCCAGGCTGTTTGTCTTCTTGTAGGAGCTGACCCACTGCAGGGTTTCAGGCAAAAGAGCTGTTATTGCTCCAGATATGTTCATGTTCGTGCAATGAAAATAGTACAGAGTTATCACTTACTGTCTGCAGCTTAAAAACTACTGTTAAAATACTGTTCTTAGTTAAAATCACAGCATCCCAGACTGGTGGGGGTGGGAAGGGCCCTCTGGAGCTCCCCCATCCCACCCCCTGCCAGAGCAGGGGCACCTCCAGCAGTGGCACAGGACGGCGTCCAGGCGGGTTTGGGATGGCTCCAGAGGGGGAGCCTCCCCCACCTCTCTGGGCAGCCTGTGCCACTGCTCTGCCGCCCTCACAGCAGAGAAGGCCCTCCTCAGGTGGAGATGGAACTGCCTGTGGTCACCTTTGTGCCCGGTCCCTCTTGTCCTGTCACTGGGCACCACTGGAACCAGACTGTTCCCATCCCCCGGCACCCTCCCTTGAAGGACTGATCAGCATTGATGAGATCCCCCTCAGTCTTCTCTTCTCCAGACTGAACAGCCCCACGTCCCTCAGCCTTTCCTCAGCAGAGAGATGCTCCAGTCCCCTCAGCATCTCCGTAGCCCTTTGCTGGACCCTCTCCAGCAGTTCCCTGTCCTTCCTGACCCGGGGAGCCCCGAACTGGACACAGTGCTCCAGATGTGGCCTCCCCAGGGCAGAGCAGAGGGGGAGGATGACCTCCCTCCACCTGCTGGCCACACTCTGCCTGATGCAGCCCAAGAGACCATTGAAGAAGAAGAAATTAAGAAGTGCATCCAGAGATCAAGTACGTGAGAAATGCACTTGTAGGGAGAAACGCAGTGTACTGGGTGTACTGGGTTGCTGTGGTGTTGCAGTCTGAGTCCATGCACACTGCTCCCATCCCATGGGCTTGTTTGGGGTCGGTATTTTTGTTTTCTCGGTGTTTATTCTGTGCAAATGTTCATCCATACAGAAGTGTTTGGTTATGTCCCACAAAACATACGTGGAAAGACTGCTCTTTCATAGAAAATTGTAAAGGTTTTGGGGGAAAAAAGACCAAGCCTTCACTTACAGGGGAAAAAAAATCCTTATTTGTCCTTATTTCTGTTCCTCTGCAGTAAGAACAGTGCAGAAGCATTGCCTCCGATGGCCAGAAAGACATGTGGGTGAATATGTAGCCCAAGTTGCCTGCAGAATGGTTTTAAGCAATAACTGCATTTTCAGAAATGAGAAGTGATTTGCAAACAGAAAGGGTTTGAATTTGTTAGATTAGAAAACATTTCTGAGATGAATCATTTGATTGCTTCTTCCGCGGAGTAAACATGCACTTTATCCATTGCATCTCGCGGGCGTAGTGGGAAAATACAGCGTTTTGGCTGCTGGTTAATTTGAAGGCTATCCTGTGCAAAACATTTCAGCCAAATTCAGCAACATTTTCAAATCAGTTCCCTCCCACGGTGTTAGGGAACATGCATGGGTTTTCAGTAAATGTAGAGAAAAGAGTACTTTGGGCTCTTGAAGGAGCCTGTTAGGGAACATATTTAACCTGTTTTCCAAGAACCTTATTTGGAATATAATGTTTAGCCTGAAACGGATGTGCTTCCACAATACAACACGCTTCGTCAGGGTCCGAACAAGACTGAAAGGTTTTCTCCTAGTTACATTTTTAGAAATACCTTTTGTGATTTTTTTTTTTCATCAAACTTGAAAATCTTTCCCAACAACTAAACATCTGTTCCATCTTTAGTCCTTGCTTTTCATGTTTTATAAGGAAATTGTATACTGCTTACTTTTTGTTAATTAGTGGGGTATAGAAGAAAGTTGGGTTTGGCAGGTTTTCATCTCTATCCAAGATAACCGTGCACCTATGATAATTAAAGGAAAAATTCTTATTTGTTTTAGAAAGTTATTTTGAGAAAATACCTTTGTGTATCAAGTAAAACAGCAAGAGGTCTCATGTTCCTTTCTGCACTGCTGTGTCTCGCCTTCTCTCAGCAGGACAGCCTTGATTTCAAAAGGGCTGTGTTTATACGAGAAGGTTTTGGGAACCTGTGGGGCTCTGGGAGCAGGGGCCGTGCGGAGGCTCTGAGGATGCTTTGGAGCTGCCGCGACGGCTCTGCCCTTCTCGGCATGGTTTTCAGCTGGCTCGCTTTGCGTCTGATGAGAATTCCACTTTTGTCTTTAATTAATACAAAAAATGTCATCTTTTCTTACCGCTTTTTCTTTTTTTTTTTAAGTGTTCTTTTTTTTGTTCTTAGAAGCGGCTCAGACAGCAGGGAATTTGAGGCTGGTTTTGTGTGCTGGGAGAGGAGGAGGCTGGTTTTCTCTTTTGTGGGAAGAAGCCATAGCGTTAACGCTTTCTTGCATGTTTTTGATGATGTGCGTGTGTGTAAACAATGAGGGAGTTAAGTAAAATGGCAAACGGTCACTGAAACTCCAGGCTACCTTCAAAAATACTCATTTATAACGGACTGCCTCCAGCTGCTGCAGAAATACCAGTAGAAAAGAAACGCATTGTAGAAAAACGTCAGTGAATCTGAGGTTTCTCTGCTTCTCCCCGGTTTTCTGTTCATTAGAATCAATTTGAAAATGTTCATAAGACTGTGCAAGCGGCTCCTCGCCTTCTCCGAATGGGACCAGACCCCGCAACACTCCTCCTGCAGGGACGCACAGACGTCAGCTGCGCTCTCCATCCTCAAAGCGATGCTTCCCCGTGACATCCCAATTCTCTGCTATATAAACTGTGATTTTTTATCCTGTGTCGTACGCAGCTTCTCTCAGAACCCTTTCAGATTTCATGTTGGGATCATTAATTAAATGAATGGTTATTCTCATGATCCATTTCTGAAGAATTTCAGCCTGATGCTTCTAGTTTCTTATTCCTAAAGGGAATGTCATTTTTCCCCTTAAACAATACCGCCGTATGCTTAAGCTACGAAATCACCATTTCCTCCCACCTAACAGCTTCCATAGTTGCGCTATTTCAATGTTTTATCAAAGAGATGAGATCTATTGCGTTCTCTTCCTTTGTTGGAATTCCTTCATGTAAAAAACCTCTTTATCAAACAAAAATGCCCCATTAGTCTGTTGCGCTTTGTAGTACCTTCCTTCAACTTTTAACGTTGTCTTAAAGCCTTCAGTTCTATTCTGGGCATGGGGGTTAGCCTAAAATTTGCCTAATTCACTCTCCACGTTTCCTTAAATGTGGATAATACCTTTATGGTTTCCCAGTCACGTCGCACCACTTTCACATTGTCTAAGGAACCCCACGTGCTCCTGGATGGGCAGTTTCATGCTCTCAGGCGTGAGACCATCAAGTTTATTCTCGTTCATTCTCTGCCCTTGGCTCCCTTAGCTGCTCTGCCTCTTCCCACGCGCTGGATCTCGCCTTCTTGATGGAAGACTGGAGTATAGCACTCAGTTTGGTTTTGAGCCATAGTTAAATATCCTTAACCTCCCTGCGGACAGGCTCAGTCTTTTTCATCAGCTCATAGAAATGAAGCTCCTCCTGCACGCTCTCTCTGTCCTTTTATCCCCCCGCTTCTCATCCCTCTCCTTGCTGGCCGTTCCTCTGGGACACCCTTCTCCCAGTCCGGTTGCCCCATGCTCTTTACCCAAGCTGTCACCGTTTGCTTTTGCTCAGGTCTCCTCTCCTGTCTCCAGCCCTCCTGTTCTTGTGACAATCATCTCCTTGTCTATAGCGAGGCGGTACCTGAAGTATCTCCAGTGTTTGTATTCTCCTTGTATTCTCATACCTCACCCAGTCCTGTGTTTATTGGTTTTCTTCTCATCATTACGTTTTCTTTCCTCACTTGCTGCTCTTTCATGCGTTTTCCTGGCTGCTCAGGAAAATCAGCGTTGTGGCTGAAGTTCAGGAGAGCATCCCCAGGCTGCCTTCCCGGGGGACTGCTTTCTCAAACACGGCCAAGTAGAATGTAGGCTGTGTCCCAAGCGTCCGTTGAACACGCAGTCAAAATGCCCATGGGACGTGGAGTGGTCTTTACCGTCCTTTCCATCTCCTGTCGCCAGCGTCGCTCCCCTCTTTCCAGATGACAGAAAAGTTTGATGGCTTCTCCAAAGCCAGCAACTCCAAAGTTGAATTAAAAGGGTTGCATATTCAAGGGACCATTTTTCTCCTGGCAGCCTGCGTGCTTCTGGGTGACCGCCCCTTTAGCCCCACCAGCGATGGGGTTCCTCGGCTCCGGAGCAGCTTCTCATCTTCCGGCATCGCCCCAGTCCCCCCCGGCCACCGCTCTCCCCCTCCGGGGTTCGGGAGCGCCACGCTCTCCCACCAATCCCCTCCGTGGGCATCCCGCCCCAGCAAACCTCTGCTTTCCTTCTTATTTCCCTAATGGTGCTGAGCAGGGCTCTCAGCACTGTTCACCCCATTCTTACGGCTTTTCCCCCAAAGTTTTCATCGTTGCACCTGATGCTGTGTTCTTCTTAGGACTCGGTGACATTTATTAGTATCCCTCACGGTGCGGTTCTCCTCACCCCGGCGTGCAAGGGAGCAATTTCAGCTGGAAAGCTGTTTCAGAGAGAAATTACAAACGCTTCCTAATACACAATACAAAATATTGACAAGAGCAGCATATTGCAGCGCCTAATTACCTTAGGAGAAGGTAATACTTCTGTTACGCCTGGGTGGCTTTTTTTTTTTTTTTTTGGTTGCATATCTACAGAAAAGATTTTCAATTAACGTTGACCTTTAATACTCCGACTGGTTTTTGAATCTACAGATGGTGAAACGGACTACAAATTAGATTTTGCAATATACCTTGTTCTTTATATTTCTCCACTGATTAGTTGCAGACAGTTTGCGGCACCTCCGCCGGTGTGTTCTGCTTGCGATTCCCTCGCAGTCTCCGGGGCCGTGTTCAAACCCCCGAGATATTGTGTAGAAAGGCTGTCAGACTCTTCAGATGTATGTGTTTTCATTCTCCAGCTGTACTTTTTACTCATTTCAAAAAAAAAAAAAAAAAAAAACAAACAAAAAAACCACCACCAAAATTTCATGGAGGAAAATTTTTGAACTAAAATTTAGATGGCACGGAATGTGTTTGGGGTATGTCTGCTTCTGATTGTAGGGGTGGTGTTAGTCACCGAGCTGCGGTTAAGGTGACTGTTATACCCTGCAGAACACTATTTTTAGTTGTTGGTCTAATAATAATTTTAATAAAGCTAAAAAATGGGATAATAAGCAAATCACATTCGTTTGAGTCACTACCATACCAAAGATGTCTTAAAAATTATTCAGTAGACCTATGCTTTATATTTCATCGCTCTTGTCAGCGGGGAAATACATGTTAATTGAATGCATGTTTGCTTTAAACGAGATGTCTTGAATATGATTAGCAATGACAAATCTAATAACCTTTTGAAAAGGAAAAAAAAATATTGTTTTGGATTCGAAGATGTCATTATAGTTTGTGGTGGAAAAAGTCTCTCGGTTCCCTAACTAAGCAGGCAGAAGTTGATCGTGTCTCGGGAAAAGGGCAGTCATTCTGCAGAGCCCCGTGAAAGCGGAGGCGGAAGGGCGGCTCCCACCATGTCATTGGGTCCAGGGCAGAAATAACGGAGACTTTCTACCTCCTGCTCCACTGGACGCCCACAGCAGGAAAATCAGAAAGGAAGAACTTGGCAAAAACCCATGGTTATGTTTATTGTGTGTTTGTGAGATAGGCTTTGGGGGTGTGATGATTTGTGAATTAACAAACGACTCGCGGTTTGAGGTTCAACTCTAATCTATTACAGCGGTAGTCGGTCTAAAACTCAATAGCAGGTTAACGCTATTTAAAAGCCCTTCGTTTTCATACTTACGGTTTCACCTTCTTTCCCAGGTGTTACTTGGAAGATGGAGCTTCAAAGGGCGCCTGGCTGAATCGGTCGAGCATTATTTTTGCTGGAAGTGATAAGTGGTCGGTGGATCCTCGAGTGTCGATCGCAACAGCCAACAGAAGAGAGTACAGCCTGCAGATACAGGACGTGGACGTGACAGATGACGGTCCGTACACCTGCTCCGTGCAAACCCAGCACACTCCTAGGACGATGCAGGTGCACTTAACGGTACAAGGTATGTGTTTAACCTAAGTGCAAATCGTTACTGGAGATCTACTGGAAAAATAATCATTTATAGACAGGAAATGTCAGCTGAGCACATTTTAAAGAATTTCCTCCTTTCTTCCTCCTTTCTTCCTCTTTCTTGGATCTGCGTGACCATAGACTGTATGTGCCATTGGCTCTGGGCCCCTGCAAATAGGTAATTAGCCCAGAAGGGTCTCCGACTTGCCAAAATCAGGTTTAAATCCTCACTCTCTGACAACTGAACAAGATGTAAAAATGTAAGGGGAAAATACC
Source organism: Charadrius vociferus (assembly GCF_000708025.1). Taxonomy (NCBI): domain Eukaryota; kingdom Metazoa; phylum Chordata; class Aves; order Charadriiformes; family Charadriidae; genus Charadrius; species Charadrius vociferus. The sequence continues at coordinate 953,039 of NW_009648149.1, forward strand.
AACACAATAGTTGAGGTATCACAAGCATTGTTATAAACCAAAACATGGTTATAAAAACACGAATTAACTCATCAGCTTAAAAAAAAGCAAAATTAGAATAAATAAAGCAATTTTTCATAAACAGAAATTCTATTGGATTCAGAAATTTAACAGAAATTCATTAAAACCAAAATAAAGTGAAGACAGCATAAGCTGATTTTGCATTAAAATCCATAATTTTTGTTTCTTCCAGACGAGTTCTTTCACAGAAATAGTAAGATCACACTATTGTTAATAAGAACAGTCCATTTATTCCCACGAGATAGGTTTCTGTTCTGAGCGCTCCAGAACAACACTGTCAGTTTTACACACAGGGAGGTAATATTTATCGTATTGTTCCAGAGTGAACAATTCTTATTTCTGATTGTCTTTATAGTAGTTAATGCCCTCGTGCAAGGGGCTAAAAAAGAAAAGTTGGAAATTAATTGCATGTATGAAACATATAAACAAGAGCTTAAAATTAATTAGGCTAACTACATGTATAGAGAGAAATAATAACTCAATAGTTAAAAATATGCATAATTATTAAGCGGTTGCATTTATATCTTCAGAAATGCAAAGTATAACCTAAGGCTTTAAGTTATTAGTCTTTGGTGTAATCATCATTAACATTTTCTTTTGCATTTTTATGAGTATTAAAGCAATGAATATAAACCAGAAGAATTTAAATGGCAATCTCTATTAATCCATATGGCACACCAAAATCCCTTACAAATAACATCTATGAAACGCTTCTCAGACTAATTACCCGTAACCATCGGACCTTTAGACCTGATGGTTTGTAAGGAAGTTAGACTGTGGCTCTCTAAGAGCCAAGTGTATTTGTTACGTAACGAACGTTATTTTATTAGTGCGGCCAAAAAGCCGTCACTTGGTGACTTTTAGAACCTTCCTCCGAGGCGGCTGTTGCGTGGAGACCCCTAAACGTTCCTGTTTACATGGGGGGTGTTCAGGGATTGCAGAAGTATTTGTCTGCTATGGGATTGGGAAGCTGGAACGAAGAAGCTGGGACAGTACCCGTTATTGTTTCAATTGCGTATATATGGTCAGTCACTCCAATATTATTTTCCGTAGGGGGTAGGGACCAGCTCCGTGAAGCACAGCCAGAACAAGCGGACCATTTTCAAGCTAAGGTTAAATAAACAGTCCCTGTCTCTGTGTTTTTCGCGGTGTAGTTCTCCTAGCGCTTCTCCAGAAGGGAAAGCTGCTGAGCTCCTGCTCGTAGAGAGCCGTGCTGCACCCGCTGGGCGGCAGAGCGGGATCAGCAGCGCTGGAGGATGCCCCATCCCATCCCCGTGATGACTGTGGCCGGTTCTTTCCGTTCCAGCTCCTATCTTTATGTACATACCGCTATAGATACTAATAATTAGCGGCCGTGCAGCGGGTGCTCGGTGGGTCAGATGTGAGTTGTACCAATGGCTCATCCCACAGGGGCAGGATCCCGCCTCGAATCGACGCGCAGTGATTTAGAGAGACCCGCATCACGCTTACCTGCCGTCGGTACCTGTCCCGGGGACCCGAATGGGACTTATGCATGTCAGCGCTGTTAATCAGGTCGCTTCGTACTTAGTCGGCTAATCAAGCCGTGGCTGCGCCTCGCGTGTGCCGAGGCTCAGGGGGGAGGGATGCAAGATTTATGCATCCTTTGAGATGGAGACTGACCTGTCTGAAAGTAACCGAGGCTGGAAAGGGAACATCAAAGGGCTAATTGGTGCTGTAAGCTGATGTATCCTCTCCCGCCGCATAGGGTTCGTAGGGATGATATAATAACATTTTATGGGAGCGGTTTTATGTTTCCTTTTAATATTGTTCGTGGCTTTGTATTTCGAGATTAGAAACAACTTCTGCTATTGGGGAGAAATAAATGAAGGGAAAAGCAGGTCTTTTTGCCAAAGTAAAATCATTCAGTCAAAGGGACGGGTTTCCTTTTACGCTGTGAATCAATGATCGGCAGCAGACCTACAGCAGCACATGAAATAACAGGAGAAAAAGAAAATTTGAAAGCAGAGTCTTCGCCCTTTAAACTTCCTCTGCCCACAGGCTGTATTCTGTCGAGTGGCGTTGAAAGAAGACGTTCTCCTGCTGCAAACAGCAGAGCTGGAGGAGCCAGGGGTGTGTGCCTCCTATCACAAATTAAATGAATAAAGACTTACGTCTGATCATAAGCTCCCAAATAGGTTCAAACTCCAGATTGCAAAATTATTTGCTGTGAAAATCCACTTTAAAAGCCCTGTAAATCCCACTCTCTCTCTTTTTTTTTCTTTTTTTTTTTGCTGAGTGTGTGAGGTCTTTCTATACACACAGAGCCAGTAGCTGTCAGTGTGAATATCCTCTTCTCTGCTCTTTGGGCTTGACAATTTCTGAACATATTCGTGTCAGTGCTCCAGAGAATAAATGCACTTTAATGGGTTAAAGATGCCTTAATTTCCATGAGTAAAACGTAGAAAGGTAACACAGTCAGCAAATAACCACAGGCGGAGGGAAGCGGCAGCAGCTGAAAAAAACATCACTGTCCCCGGCGCGGACACGGGCAGCAGCCAGACCTCCAGGGTTTGGCCACGGTCAGTCAGGACTCTCTGGCAGAGCTTGAAGTTGAGTTCCAGTCTCCCAAACGCCTGCCCAACGCCTTAACGAGACCACCTGCTCTGGTCTAGAGCGCCCTTATTTGTTACGGAGTTACACCATTTTGTACCAAGAAAATGAATCAAAATACTTCATAAAAGAAGAAAAAAGGCTAACGTGTCTTTAGCCCACGTTTACATCAGTGAAAGAAAAATCACATGAAAGAGAGGAAGATAATCCAGTTCACTTTATTCCAGTGACCTTATTAAAAAGAAGTGAGAATTATGAAGTAATTAATTAAAAGTTTAGAAGGTAGGAGTTTGTAATCAACTCAGTCTGCCTCAGTGCCAGATGCTCGATCTGCAAAGTCGTGAACTGCAGATGATTTAAACATCAGACGTTTGCCACGGTAAAGTAAAAAAATGAAATAGCTCTTACCACACTGTCTTGCTCATAATTTTTCTAGCAAAAGGTTGCAATTTCTGCCATTTCTAATCGGACATGTATTCTACCAAAGTTTAAATTGCATCCTCCAAGCTGTGTGTCCCTTTCAGTTTGCAAAAACGTTAAGACTTCTTTACCGATGTCCTTGAGAAGTCACTTTGCGGCGGGGCAGAGCGCCAGTCCCCGGTTCCCCCGCCTGTCGGGGCGCAGCGGTGACGCCGCGGCACCGTGCGGGGAGAGGGCAGGTCGGGCTCTGGCTTGTGGCCGCGGGGGACAGAGGCCAGAACGGGGTGCTCAGAGGGACCCGGCCGCCAAGGGAGCGCTGCTGGGACAGTTAGGAGAGTAGAGAACACATCTGAACGAGATCGCTTTGTTTAACCTCGCGAAATGAGGGCTCAGGGAGAATTTTGTTATGCTTTATACGTGCATTTGGGGTGGCTCCCAGGGAGGGAGAACAAGCATACCGGCTGAGGGAGAGCTCTGTTACAAGACAAATATAACTCTCCCAGTCTATGAGGACAGGCTGGGAGAGGTGGGGGGGGTCAGCCTGGAGAAGAGAAGGCGAAAAAGGGGAGACCTCAGAGCCCCTTCCAGTGCCTAAAGGGGCTCCAGCAGAGCTGGGGAGGGACTCTGGCTCAGGGAGGGGAGCCGCGGGATGAGGGGGGACGGTTTTAAACTGGAAGAGGGGAGATTGAGATGAGATATTGGGAAGAAATTGTTGGCTGTGCGGGTGGTGAGCCCCTGGGGCAGGTTGCCCCGAGAAGCTGTGGCTGCCCCATCCCTGGAGGTGTTCAAGGCCAGGTTGGACGGGGCTTGGAGCAACCTGGGCTGGGGGGAGGTGGCCCTGCCCAGGGCAGGGGGTGGAACTGGGTGGTCCCTTCCAACCCAACCCATTCTGTGATTCTGTGATAACTTAGCCATGAGTGAATTTTCATGAGCGATATGGGGACGGTTGCTGATCCCTGTCACCTTGGGATGGGTTGTACAGGGCGAGTGGCCGGGGTGCAGGACAGTGGTTCACACGGGGGTCTGGGGGGGCAGAGGTGACCGTGAAGACAATGAGTGGGGTTCGTGGCCATGGTCTTCCGAACGATGGGATTAAGGATCCGACAGCTCTGTTTGTCTCCTTGAACATGAAGGAGGAGCCTGGCCGTGCGCCTGGTGGCAGCGGCGCTGGGATGCGCTGGCAGAGTCCGGGTCAAGGGGTGTTTTTTCAAGGCTGTGTTATGGTCTGTCGTGGATGCTCAGCTCGAGTAGGTCTGTGGTTTAGGCTCTGAGGTGTCGGTAACAGGTCGCATTCCCTTTGCCCCCCCGTCCCCCACGGTCTGTGCTGCCCGGCCTGACCCCGCTGCACCCTCTGCCCTGCCCGTCCCCCCGCAGCCTGCCTACATCAGCGCTTGCCAGCCGTACCAAAATGCGAACCCCGGGGAATCGGTGACACAAAAACTTCCTTACATTAGTTACTTGACATCCTAATTTTGATTTTAATCCAGCCCGTGCCGGGCACAGTGGGGGCTGCTCCCGGGACAGACCCTGTGCGTGTGAGAGATGGCGCTTGCTCCTGTCCTGCCCGCTGCGGCGTCTCGTTTCTGTACGGAACCCGCGCTCGACACGCTGTGCTCCTAAATAATTCAGTTATCTATGTAAATGTGACTTATAGATTCAGTCAGAAACCACAACCTATGTTTTTTGCTTAAACGTGTATAATATTTCCAAAGTAATACTCAAGGCACTTTTTCTGTTTAATAAACCTCCTTAATGTCCCCTAAATATTAATGTATTGATTTAGTCTTTGCAATGTTTGCAAAGTCTAATTTTTTTTCCTCAATCAGGCCAAGAGGGACTTGCATTTGGAGCTAACGAGATAAATCTTACCCAAATTTATTTAAAGTGGGGCAAAATAAATATGCAAAAGACTTCAAAAATCATATAACAACCACTTTCCAGCAAAAACTGACAATCCATTACTCCCTTAAATTGCTACGCTCAAGTGGGATGTCAGTTTTTGTTATAAAATTAACTCACTAGTGCCAGCCACTGTTATCATCTTGTCCCTGCTCAGCGCAAGAAGAAGAAGACTTAGAGAAATTGTTCTGGAGGTGGCGGCGGCTGCGTGAGGTTCCCTCCATGATGGAGACCCCCCGGTCGAGCGACCCACCCGCTCCCGCACACAGCGCGCTCGCGCTCGCCCTTACCGAGGGCTGCATCCGCAGTCATTAACGCGCCGTTAATGACCCATCAGAATGTTTCCTCCAGGATTTGTATTTTTTTATCCATTCATTAAATTCCTCCCACATCCGTACCTCTCACAGCATTCAAATGAGCTGCAGGGGCTCTCGCTCTCTAAAATATGTATGAATGGCTTTTACCCTTCTTTAAAAGACTTAAATCATGGGAAAGTGTTTGCATTAGCAGGTGATCTCATTTACAAGGATGTAAATCGGGAATATTTCATCTGAAGTAGAACAGGGCTGTGCTCAGCTGAAACTCGTAATTCTGCAGCGCTGGAGGTGCTTTACAGTCGTGGCTGCAACCGAATTTCCGTTATGAGCCTGAAATTTCCATCTTCAGAAATCTGCAGGCAAAGGATAATCTACACAAAATAATCATTTGCTCTCTGGTCTGAAGTATATTAGCTCTGTTACATTTGAATTAAGTTGAATGAGTCGGTTTGTGCCCCGTGAGAGCCTTGCGAAAGCTGCGCTCAGCAGTCCCGAGTGTCTTTCGGCAACTTCTTGCATTACACAGCAGTGCCAGAAGCAGAACTTGGGGAGGAGAAAATAAGGGGCAAAGCAGAAAAACCCAACAGCTTAGGTTAAAGAACATAAGGGGCTAACGCAAAGCGGGAAGATCTAGCGTATTCAGTTCTGAGCTTTGCGTTCGCGAGGTTAGTTGTGTTCTGCATCCCGTCTCCACACATGTCAACGGCTTGACACTGAAAAAGGGGAGATTTAGATGAGATATGAGGAAGAAATTCTTGACTGAAGAATTCCAAGCCGGAGCGGCGCGTACACTCCCTGCTGGTCCTTTCTAAGGCACGGCCAGGGTAAGCTCCCGCCCCGCAAACAGGGACCTCCCTCCAGTCAAACACACACAACCCGCTGCAAAAGCTGCGTGAAAAGAGTTACCGACCTTTTTGAAAGACAGTTTTAAAACAACATTCAGGAGACAAAGCTGATTCGGAACGAGAGTTTATCGGGGAGTGAGGTGGTGGCTGTGCCCGCTCTGCACTGTGGGTCTCCTCTGGTTCTTACTGGCGTTAAGGCAGATAGAGCTCAAATCTATTTGTGTTTGACTCATCTAAACTGGGTGATGTGAACAAAAACTGTTGGGCCAGCTTGTATTTTTTTTATTATTTTTATTCCTTTTTAATTATGGTGCAGATCATAGAATCATAGAACCATAGAATGGTTTAGGTTGGAAAGGACCTGGCAGATCATAGAGTTCCAACCCCCCTGCCCTGGGCAGGGACACCTCCCACCAGCCCAGGTTGCCCAGGGCCACCTCCAGCCTGGCCTTGAACACCTCCAGGGATGGGGCCTCAACAACCTCCCTGGGGAACCTGTGCCAGTGCCTCACCACCCTCACAGGGAAAAGCTTCTTCTTAATGTTTAATCTAAACCTGCCCTCTTCCAGTTTGAAGCCATTCCCCCTCGTCCTATCACTCCATGCCCCAGTAAAAAGTCCCTCCCCAGCTCTCCTGGAGCCCCTTTAGGCACTGGAAGGGGCTCTGAGGTCTCCCCTTTTTCGCCTTCTCTTCTCCAGGCTGAACCCCCCCAACTCTCTCAGCCTCTCCTCATAGGATGACCTCCATAGTCTTCTGCATCTCAACGAAAAGGCTTTCGTTGAGGCGTTTACAATCAGAAGTGTTTGACTTCAAAATGTGAAAATAACGTTGTGGTCAGTGCCGCTGGGCGGGGGTCGCGGGTGGGCTCAGCACGTGTTTCTGCAGCCCTGACGGCATCGCCACTGCCGGGGGCTTTCGCCCGGCGCTGCCCACGAGCGGGGAGAAGACACGGCGTCCCACGTCCGGGCGGGTTGATGAAGCTGCGGGAGTCCATTAGCGACAAGTCACTGGTAGGAGAAGGTGATGTGCGATTGCATCCGTGTAAGGCAAGAAATTGTCCAGGCTGCCAAACCTCTGCCTTTTGAGAGATTCTGTATTTACTGCATATGTCTTTTTTAAGGTTTTGTATCTCTCGAATGTGCTGCTCCCACTGAAGACAACGGCAAAAGCGCTGAGAGTTTCACTTAGGAAAGAGTCGACACTCACGGCAAGACTTGCTTGGAAGAGTAGAACTGAAATGCTGCTTTTTTCCATTGTGCGGCCTCAGAAATGCAATTGTCATTTGAAAATAGGGTGCGGCAAAGCGGAGATTTTAATTACAATCGCTTTACCCAAACGCCATTTCGTTTGAAGAGATCCTCCAAAATGTTATTCTGTAACTGTGACGAACTGCAGGTGTATTATTGTAAAGACATCAAATTTGGTTTATAACACTTTTAAGGGTTTGGTTACATATAAGTACATGTTCTTCTGACTGCCCTTACGATGGGCGCGATTATTCCCTCTCTGAATGCCCCTTTGACGTCCTGTTGCTTCAGTTAAAGGCAATGGGGCTGGCCTGGAAAAACTGAGATAATTACTTTGTTATTCATTGCCCTCATTTCCACATTGCAAGTGGGTTTGGAACTCGGTACCCTGAGTAAGCAGTATAATATTTTATTGAGCTTTCTGCTGCCTGTCACTGTGATTACTGTGATTTATCTGATTTCTTTTTCTTTGGATTTCCTGTTATTTCAACTACTGTAGTGTTAGACTGGCAGTTGTCAGGAGAGAAATAGGTGTCCCACGTTTAAAAGTTTAATTTTTGCTTGGAGTGTTACTAACAAAGGCAGTTAAATAGCCTCGGAGTGCGTTGGAGACCAATCTCTGCAACTCTCTGTTGCAGGGTCATCATTTTCATCAACTAGATTTGCAAAAGGATGTAAAAACTATCTCACCTGATGGAGGACAGATCTAGAACGTGCTTATTTTATATTACAGAAAGATTTTTAATCTAAATATTTAGTGAAGTCTTGCTAAGGAGGTGCAAAGCCACCGATTATCCTCAAACAAATTCCCAACTTTTTCAAAAATCTTTATCTTCTGTCTCTCTAAGATTGAGGAGAAAACACAAGAAAAGTATATTAGGGTCAAAACTTTGGCATGGTAAGATTTTTAGTAAATTCTTCCTCACACGATTCTAATTAACGCAATTAAAGCATGCCATGTCAGGAATTCTGTTCATTGTACTCAATGAAATCATAGATCTGTACATGAAAACCATTTCTGTAAAAACAGAATGGAAAAAACTGAAAAATAAAATTAAAGGACACATCAGACGCTCTGAAGAGGCACGGCCATGTCCCTTCCTCGCGTCACCCAGAGCAGCACATCTGCTGGGTCTCCGCGTGAAAGACTGAGGTCAGCGTCTTGCTTTTAGCCTGATTAGAACTAATAGCATCTGACATACTAAATATCCTAGTTGAAATACTATAATCTGATGAAAACCTTTTGTCAAGTCCAGTTAATGTTCAAAAAGTGAGACAAATGGAAACGGCACTGAAAATACAGGTTTCCCACAAAGCGAAGCTTTCCCTGCAGCATCCCTTGTCTGCTGATGCCACCGAAAACGTGGCATCGTAACTATCCCCGTACGCACTTTTAGAATCAATCACTTATTTAAAGTAACTAATATCTTAATCAAGGGTCTGGAGCACACGTCTGGTGAGGCGCGGCTGAGGGCCCTGGGGGGGTTCAGCCTGGAGAGGAGAAGGCTGAGGGGAGACCTTCTCGCTCTCGACAGCTCCCTGACAGGAGGGGGGAGCGAGGGGGGGGCGGTCTCTGCTCCCAAGGAACGGGTGATGGGAAAAGAGGGAAGAGCCTCAAGTTGCACCAGGGGAGGTTTAGGATGGAGATTGGGAAGAATTTCTTTACTGAGAGGGTCATGAGGCATTGGAACGCGTTGCCCAGGGCAGTGGTGGAGTCCCCATCCCTGGAGGGATTGAAGGGTGGTGTAGATATAGCGCTCAGGGACATGGTTTAGTGGTGGGTTGGCAGTGATGGGTTAATGATTGGATTGGGTGATCTTACAGGTCTTTTCCAGTCTAGGAGATTCTGTGATTTTTCTGTGATAATAATAAATCATAGAATCATAGAGTCATAGAATGGTTTAGGTTGGAAAGGACCTTGAAGATCATCCAGTTCCAACCCCCCTGCCCTGGGCAGGGACACCTCCCACCAGCCCAGGTTGCCCAAGGCCCCCCCCAGCCTGGCCTTGAACACCTCCAGGGATGGGGCCTCAACAACCTCTCTGGGCAACCTGTGCCAGTGTCTCACCACCCTCACAGGGAAAAACTTCTTCCTAATGTTTAATCTAAACCTGCCCCCTTCCAGTTTATAGCCATTCCCCCTCATCCTGTCACTCCATGCCCCAGTAAAAAGTCCCTCCCCAGCTCTCCTGGAGCCCCTTTAGGCACTGGAAGGCCACAATAAGATCTCCCCGGAGCCTTCTCTTCTCCAGGCTGAACTCCCCCAACTCTCTCAGCCTCTCCTCATAGGAGAGGTGCTCCAGCCCTCGGAATCACCGTGACGTGATACTTTCCAAGAAAATGTACCATGATCAGCGTGTGATTCTTAGACATTTTGCTGCTCAAAACTTTTAACCCGTTGGGCCGTAGGTTCTGCAGGTGGCAGTGGCTGTTGGGGCACACCAGGCGTCCCCAGGCTGCGGCAGGAGATGGAGCGGCGCTACCGCCGTGTCCCCCCGCAGCTCCCGTCCCCTCTGCCTCCCACCCCCCGTTCCGCTTCCCCTCTTCTGTCGCTGACCTGGAGAGGCGGGTTGGAAACGGGGAATAAATGAAGAGGCTGGCAGTAGTTTCTGCTGTGGAAGCGCTGCTAGAACAATGCCGTGCGACAACAATAATACTGATTTTTTTTCCTACTTCATCATAAGAGAGAGGGCAGTTTGCTGGGGGTGCAGGGTCCTGTACCCCCGGCTCGGGGGGCTCCGTGCTGGACCTGGTTGTCTTTAGTCTCTTGCACTGGAGCGATCAGAAATATTGGAAACTTATTCATACAAGGAATAGTTCATTTATATTACCTATAGACTAAAATCAGTGCACCCACAATAAGTAAATAGTGATTGCCCTTTTATAACTGTTTTCCTTTTAGACTTAAATTAAATTTGCATAACTATTGCTAAATAGAGAAAAGTATTACCTTCCGTTTGACAAGGGGGGACCCTGACAGACTTGAGAGGATAAAATCAGACTTATTTCATCGTCTGGAATGGCCCTTCTGATGTTCAGCAACATGAAAATCCAGCCCGTAAGGCATTAGTAGAGAGAAGTAAAGCTGGGGGACAGTTTCACGCACATTTATTTATTTAAGGGATCGCATAGCGGATCCCAGGCAGGAGTAGAAGAGACGTTGGGGTCCGCGTGCGCTGCCCCTGGCTGTCAGTAGTGTATACACAGGCGTGTGCAAGCACATACCTCTGGCTGTGCATATGCAAGTTCCTGGTTATATATATTCATATTTGGGGTCAAACGGTGGCGTAGTTCAGTATGAAGATGCTGAAAGCAGAGGCTGAGTATGGAGAGAGGTTTCCGAGTTTGCCTTCTCTTACAGCTGACCGCCTTCGGTAATTGCAGAGAAGCGCTGCGTTAGCGGTACAGATCTGTAACTGAACTGCTAATTCTCACTGATAAGATTTGGATCAGTTCACCACTGTCCTTATATTTATTGAAGGTAATTCTGCACATATCTTGAACTTTATCTAACAGGTAAAAACTCCATAAATCCAACCAGTTGTAAATGTCAATATTACACACTTAAAAAAACCTAAAAACATTGACATTAGCATCTAGAATTTTGAAACCCCATTAAGCATTAGTCTTATTGGAATAATTAGATAGTAGCATCTGTAAAACCGTGAAATGTCATTCGGGCTCTTCAGAAACCTGTTGACAAACCTGTTCTAGCTTTTCCTTTCGATGAAATTTAAATAATTGAGCTGTCTTTGGGTAACAGCGCTGTAATTAGTCTCCAGCGTTTTATTCTTCCATGTGGGGTCTTTGGCTCTGTACTTTGCTTCCCACTCCCGCAGAAGTGGAACTGTGTATGGCAGTGGTTTAAATGGTGTAGAGGGGGGGGAAGGCAAAAGCTGTGTAAAACAGAAAACCGGGGCTGGGGGATCCCGCATCCGCCATGGCAGCGTCGCGCTGCGTCTTCTCCATACGCATCATGCCTTGCGTGCTCTCCTGTGTACCGTGGGCTCTAAGGGAAAGCCACGCACCCCCCGGCACTGGGTAAACTGGAGCAGGGGACACGGGATACCTAGAGGAGTTGGGGGGTGTTTGCAGTGACCACGGGGGTACGGCGGGCTAAAAGGGTCTGCCACCCAAAACTGCAAATTCAAAACGTCGTGTAACTCAACGGTCGGGATTGTTCAGGGCGCCTTGACGAGGGATGAGCAAAGCTCTGACTTTTGCTGAGTTAGGTTTGCATGAGCGGTGGTCTGATTTAAACCGGACCGTAATTTTAACACACCACGGTCAGCCTTCCCACGCTGCCAGCAGTGCCCGGCCAGGTTCTACTGTTTGAAAAACATTTATGTGTCCCCTCCCGCCGCTCCTGCCCGTCCCGGTGCCCAGTTGGGAGCTGGATGCTCTCCCGGTGAGAAAGCCCAGTCCTGCTGGTGGGAGGACAGGGGGGACAGGAACCGCGGCGGCGGGGACCCACCAACATCCCTCCCTTCCCATCGCCACCCTCCGTGGGCGGCAGCAGCCCGTGGGCGGCCGAGCATGTTATTTTGCTCGTTAGGTCTTATTTTGCTTTCCTGCCGGTGCGCTGACACAGTCTCGCTCAGGAAAAGGGTGGGAAGACAGCAGACCCCCCCCCAAGCCTCCCACCTTGCTGTCCGGCGCTTTCCGCTCCCGCTGGACATCTATAAACCTGGGCTTTTAGTGTTGATTGCACAAAAATCGACCCACTTACAGGTCCTTTGACAGTATTTACTGGCTGGGGTAAGGACTGGCTGGCCCCGTAAAGGAAAACAAGATCAGCAGGACAGCAAACGTGAGATTATTTGGCTTCTTTAGGGTTCATCGGTGGGAAAAGATGTTTATTTTCATAGATGAGAGAAGGTGTGGGGAGAAGTCAGTGGGAAGATGTCAGTTCTCATCAGCGGAGGCTAAATCGATCCATAGTTTACCAAATGTCATTATGCGAAACGAGTTTAAAGTATCAAAAAAGCAGAGGAAAATCTCAGTCCAATAAAGGGAAATAGTATGAGGCAATATTTTACGTTGCTTTTTACCACTAAGGGAAAGATTTGTATCTGCATGATGAGTCTCCATTGCCGGTCCACTCATTCTGTGGGCTTGGGACAGTCGTTCAGCGTGAATGTCCCCCAAAATGAATGCCCCATTCAAGCATCCAGTCCGCCAGCAGGTTTGTTATCCCACAGAATAGAAGGAAGGGGAAAAAAGTCCACTCCAGACTGAAATGGCCACTTTAATGGTCTTAGGTTTTGTTTTTGTTGCTCATGTTTAAGAAGGGAGAAATTCCGAGCGTGGGACCAGCCGGTAAGAGACGGAGGGCACTGGGGGAAGCCAAACTGGGGCGTGTTAAAAGGGTTCCCAAAAGGGGATTTGAGAGCTACCAGAAGAACAAAGCAGTTCTGCTCCACGTTAAATTTCATTATAAATATTTGGAGACAGCTAATGCAAAAGATTTTTTATACTTTTAGCAGGTAGTTGATGGACATTTTTTAGTAAAATGGAAAGCATTTTAAGTTCCCAAGCAAGATAGAGGGGACGTATTCCTGGTTCCTGTCTAAGGGCACATCGTCATTTACAATATGACCTTTGCCACTGAAGATGTCCCAGGATGAAGCACAAAGAACGGCGATCGAAAAGCTAAACACAAAAGCAAATGAAGTAAAATTAAATGAGAAGGGAAATGTAAGGAACATTCCCCGTATGTCTTTTTACCAGTAAGAAATGGTTACATATGATACCAAAATATAAAATGGCACTAATGCAGAGCATGTCCTTTTTTTTTTGGTTTTGTTTTAAATGCTTCGCTATTCATTTTTCTGTCTCAGTCTCTTCCCACACTTCTTTTTTTTTCCTTTGAAGAAGCCTCAGCTGCAGTGAAACTGGGCCAAGTGCACGGGAAAATGAAGTCAGAGTTACAAGCAGAGAGAGTAGTAAACTTTGGAGGACTTTGAGAGAATATTTGCAATAAAACGAGCTGTGCACTCCATGCCACATTTCCATATTTAATGTTGGAGAAGCTGATAGCACAGAGAATTTGTTTTGTCATTTATTTCCTTATATGATGCATAATACTTAAATCTCCATTGCAGGCTGCTGCTTCGCTTCCAGTTGTAGTCTGCTCTGAAGAAGTTGTGAAGTAAGCTTGTATACCTGCTTGTAAATTAATGACATCCTTGAGAGATGGCGTTATTTTCCAGAACAGTGTAAAGGACTGAGATTTATATCCTTGGTAGCTAGCTCTGCTTTAGCAAAAGCTGCTGCACGACCCCTTTGCGTGCTAGATGATTTCATAAAGCTCACTGAATTATACCTAAGCAGAAATATTCTACCTCCAGTGACCAGTCCATTAATAAAAATCCATAAACGGGAAGGGGTAGAAAGCTCTCATTAGGACAACCAGACTAAAGTGTTAAATGCATAAACTTGAAGTACTTCAACAGGCGGAGACTGCGTCAGAGAAACCGAATATTCAGTCTAAGAAGGGACGTTCCCTTTGCCTCAGGAAGAGCCATAGGTTGTACTGGAAAACGTGCAGTAGTTTTCTGGAAACACATCAGCTCTCATTCCGGTTTCCTTTATAGTTTACCGACTAAGTGAATACACACACAAAGTATTAAATCAAGATGGGATCTTTTTTCCGTTCATATCAGGGGCAGCATCTCTAGATAGTTATGGAAGAACGTATTTGCAAGAGAATCAGTCTTGAAATAAATACATGTATTCACTGCACTCCTCTTTGTTAGGTTTTTATATTGAGACTGTCTCTTCTGTCTCTGATGCCCACAGGTCATTCCCACCCATCGTGAAGCCCATTAGGATAAAAAAATTGCCCGTGTGGCTGAACAAGTCACACCGAGGACAGTCCATTGCCAAGGACTTTGCTGGGTCTGGGTGCTAATGTGCTTTGGAAGGTCTTTTACTGAGCAAGGGCAAACTTTATCTGCATTGCATAGGTGGTTTAATGAAATGAAAAATTAGAACTGTGTGTTAGCTCTTCGAATCCCACCCCCAGCATACGAAGATAGAATTCTTCCCTTTCAGTTTATGAGACAGTATATCTTGTCTTGGTTTGATGTACTGGGAACTTGCAGAAGAAAAATATTTTGTACTGTGGGTTGTGTTGGAGTCATGGTTATGGGAGAATTACCAAGAATGAACAAGCATGGGGAGGCATTTATTAAAGAAGTTCCTTCTCATATACTGTCTTCTTTCTGGAATCCTCTACAGCTTAATTTTGATTTTATAGCTTAGGAGAGGGTGACAGAGGATGATAACAAGATCTGATATTCACAAGCAGCAAAATCCACCAGTTGGAAAGAGGGAAATCAAATGTGTATTTTTAAAAAGAACTCGTAGTGCTAATTTAGGACAACTTCAGGAAAGGGCTGAGAGCAACTGAAACGTAAAGTCACAGATTCATACCGTAATGCTGGATTGCAGGAAATGTGAAATAAATCTTTAAAGGATATGGATTGAATGTTTCCTGCCTGGAAAATCTCCGTTTGAAAAAACCTCATCTTTGATTGTACAGCTTTCATAAAGATGTAAAGAAAACTTTTTCAGTTGTTTTACATCAAAAGATTCCAGGACAGCAAATGCAGAGGTTACCTGACGCCAGAGGGCTGGCCAGGGTGCAGGGGTGCTCCCTCTCTAGGGGAAAGCAAGACGCTGCTGTTCCCCACGTTAGCAGCTGAAATACCTTCACGCTGAGGTATAATTCAGGAGGCTTTGGTTTTCTAAATTGAGGCCTTCAGAAGAGGAAGCTGCAGCCTGGGCGGGCGGCGGCCCTGAGCGTCCCCCTCCCCGCGGCGGCGCGGCGCCCTTCGGCATCCTCACGGCCCTGAGCTCCGTCCCGTTATTCTCCCGTCGCCGATGTGGGTATATCTGAGCAGCGGTTGTACCGCTAGTGAATGATTTCAGGGAAATGCCTCGTAGTTGGGGCAGGTCTGGGGAGCTGTTAGATGTAGAATAACAGCCAGAACGTCCTATTTCTGGGGACTGACCTGCTGTAATCAAACGGCTGCAAATTCGATCTGGAAATTGCCCGCATGTGGTATATGATGCAATAATTACAGTATCATTAACAAGTTGTAAAAAACACTTCAGTGGTGACTGAAAGTGTGATTTAATTTGAAATCCCTTCACGGAAAGAACAAAGGAAAAAAATGTTAATGTGTAACTACGTGTTCGCATCTGTTAATACTTTGGTTTCGTTATATGCCATCCAGTGGGCACGAGCAGCCAGAACCGACAGAGGGGTCTCGGTGGTCAGGAGTCACTGCTCTTCAATAAGCAGATTCATCAGTGGTTTATTAATATCACTAGACTGGACTCAATTAGCCCTTGTTTTGTAGGTAAAACTGAAAAAATAAATCACCTGAGTATTTTTTCTCCTGATGGTGTGGCTTTATGCATCTCTTGGGGCCGTCCTAGAATGATGCTTCTCCCTTCGGTTTTAGAAAAACACGACGTTTATGGTAGAGGGGGATCCAAATTATTCTTCTCTTTTCTGTTCGATAATTACAGCAAGGGTTCAGGTTTTTAGGGTACATTAACTAAGAGAATATTTGGGGGTTTCCTGCCAGGAGAGGCGGTTATGTCGAAGGGAGGGTGTCTCGGGCTCCACCTGGTACAAGGCATTGCGTCCGGGCTGCAAAGGCATAAACGGTCTCACAGGGGGACCCGAGGGAATGGGTTTCAGAAGAGCAGCTCAGCGAGCCCCGAACACCGCCCGGCTGCGACACAGCGGCAGACTCGCAGGGTAAACTATGGGAGAACGCTGTTTGTAGCAAACAGTAAACCGAAGCCCTCTTCCAGGCAATTAGCAAAATCAGAGCATCCTTTGAAGCAAACAGGCACGAAACCGCCGTTCTTGCCCTGATTTTTGAAATGCGTCATTTCACAACTTCCTCCGGCGTTTACGGTTTGCTCAAAGGCAGCGGAGCTGAGTCTCCGACACGAGAGAGAGTTTTGGGAGTCGGGGGTGGTTCGGGTTTTTTTGTGAACCGTTCACCCACCTGTACAAGTATGTTTCCCATAACAGCAGAATTAGGTTTATTAAACTAACCCGCTCTTGCGGGCAGCCAGGCGCCCTTTGGGGTTTGCAGCTTCCCCCCAGCGAGGAGCCATGGTGAGAAAGGGAAGTCGCCGCGCAGGAGTAAAGGGGGGAAAGGCAGAAGGGTGAAACACATTCATCCCTCAATGCTCCGGTAGAAATTTTTAATTTTTACAGGGTTTATCTGCACATCAGACGATGCGCAGGATTTGAATATACCTAAGGATTTTGTCTCCCTATATCCTGGGAGACTAAGAGCGATGTTGTTTCCTTTCAAGACCAAGCCATGTAACCCTGACTGTTCATTTATAGGAACAGATCTTTCACGGGAATGTTCTGACGAGTTTCCTTAAAGGAACCATATAATGAAAACTGTATGACTTAAATTACTGGGGCTGTATTTCCTGCATATTATAATTTGTGAGGCAGTAACAAGGATAATAAATGGCAAAAAGATCTTTTGCACCATGCAAGAAAACTCTATAGGAAAATGAAACCCATATAGCATTGATTCTTGATGCAATCCTATAATACGACTCTAACTTGTATTATACCTACTTATCGCAGATCTTTTATCCCAGCTATTCAGATAAAAGCTTCGGAATTTTGGCAGACAATAGCCTAGCCCCATGGGGAAATTTTGAAAACTGTGCCCAGGGAGGTGCACTTACAAAATCTGTTCATTTACTACAGGTTTTGGCTTTTTTTTTTTCCCATGTGATGTTTTGAGCATTTGTCCCTTCAAGTTAATGTGTTAATTTAAAAGAAAAAATTAAGCAAGAACCTCAGAAGAGAGATGTGAACTTGGATTTGAGCAGATGAAAAGGCACTTCAGGAGTCAGATAAAACAGACACATTCCTCAGCTTGTGATTTTCTAACCCGCCTCAAGGCCAACAGTGCCGAAGACATTCCAGCGAGACAAAAGAAATAGTTATACTTTTGCTTACTTGTAAGGCTTTATAATACTAAGGGCTAAAGTATAGAATTGTAAGACGGTTCTATTGTCCCCAGCAGATTACTTGTTTTGTTGTCTTTAGGATTCCGAAATGTTCTTATTTTATTTAGACTGAAATTTTAATCATCCCCACTTTGCATTTAAAATATGGTATTAATTCTCCTTCTATCATCTGTAAGAGAAAACTGGGAAATTTCCTTAATGGTTGGCAAATTTGCTTTGTTATGTAAAACAGATCCTTGGCAAAAAAAAATTAAAAAATTAACACAAAAGTTCCATTATACAATAAAAGGGTTGCTTTATGAAAAAAATCTTTCCATTTGAAATACTTCAAAGGAAAGGCATTGTTTTGTTTTGACGGTGAGTTGAATGTAGTTGGCAGGCTGAAATATTTTGCCCATAAATATTCCAAAATCTGTCTCGGTGATAAGAGCAACGGCGGGGTGTAGCGGTGCCGCTCCGCTGCGTACAGGTAATGCCTCGGGGCTTTTGCAGTTTAGAGGTCTTTGCCATATGTCTCTCTTCAGATAATAAACTGCTCTGAGTTGGACCGTTTTCTGCAGAGACCTCTCTGTATCACTGAAGTGTAAACACCGCATTAAATAATATGGCTGTAATTGCTTCAGCCTTTCTGTCTTCTCTTCTGA
>NW_009648149.1:971341-1075629 GCF_000708025.1 Charadrius vociferus
GGGGTCTGATGGAATCAGCCCATTCCAGTGAGACCCATTTTAAAGATAAGACCACTATAGTCTTGTCCTCAACAGCTAATTCTTTTTATTGTGAATAAGTTTGAATAGAATTGAGGAATAAGATCAGTACATAAACATTATAATTAATATTTAATGTCGTAAAATCAGTATTACTGTACTATAATATAATTCATATAGATATTCAATGCAAGTCAGTTGCGGAATGCCGACAATTCTAGGTTTACAATAATGGCTCTTGATCGTATTTATAATCTTTAAGTGCTACTGTAGTTTACTTCCTGATATTGTATTTAACTTGGGCTTCGTAAGGTGCTGATTTTCTTCTAATTCACTGTGGACTGTAGTACAGTTTGCTTAGACAAATACAGTCTTTTTGCGCCGTGACTCAAAAAACAGGAACATTGGAGACTGCACATTTCGTTTATTTCTAATATCAAACTTTCCCAGTTTATAGAAACTTCGTTTAAAATAAAAATGAATATATGTGGTATATATATCTTATATCAAGCAAGCTTTCCTGCCAGAACCTGCTTTATAGATTAAATCGTTTTAAAAGTTCACGTGCCTGTCTCTGGTGCACTACAGGGAATGTTTGAATAACGCTGGTGAAAAAGTACTGTTGTGCCTTTTAGCCCAAATTAGAGAGATGGAAAGATAAGAACTAAGTTTGGGGTTCACGCCAGTGTGAGGAAGCCAGGAAGGTTTCACCCACAGACATTCGGTCCTTCTATCAAGAGTGACGCAGTTTGAAAGCAGTTTCTGAAATCCTGAGTCGGTGGCGAGAGTGAAAAGCCGTCACCTGCAGAGGGTCGTACTCGTCATCTGCTTCTCACGCGATGCAGCCCGAGGGGCGTATCGGGGTAACGGACCCCTCAGTGGTACATGTGAGCAGATAATTAGAACAACTCTTTAGAAATCAGTGTCTCGTGCCTTCAACTTTTCAACTGTCCTTTTCTAAACAGCCATTTTTTAGAGCAAGACAGGATTCTGTAACCTGGAAAAGAAACGCAGGGGTTTGGGTTAGATTGGAAAAAACATTTGTGTTTCCCCAAAAAAATTTTATTGGTTTTCATTTCAGTCCTTAAAACCAAAACTTTCCTTTCTCAGTTCTATGTGAACTAATTATTTTTTTCAAACTTAGAAATCGACTACTCGTTAAAAAAAAACCCCAATCCATTATTCACCCAGACTTACCGTATACGTTTCCAGATCTATAATACAATGTTCAGGGGAGGTTCAAGCGAGATAAAATGTGTCCACAGTGTAAATTCTCAGCCTGCTTTGTGTTCTGACATTGCACATTTGAAATAAAAACGTGCAGGAAAGTTCAATTAACGCAGTAAAATGCATCCAGTGTAACAGCGTGGTTAAGTTTCCAGCAGGGTTCCTTGACTACGGCTGAAGTGTTTGAATGAGCATTGAGTCTGTGACCCCAAAATGAATAACCGCACACGTAAACACTGCGTTTGCACCTCCGCATTCACCCATGCATGAACCCATTCTATGAGTACAATTACGTACAGCAGGGATGTTTATAGGTGTAAGTCTGATTCTCACAAGCAGATGCAAAAATATTTAATTTTATAATAGAATTGCTGTGATAATTTTTTCCACGGTGTTTCCACGTGTGCAGATATCGAAGGACTCTGGTTTACCCGTCGCGGTTTGGCCCGTTTGTTGGAGGAGTTGCCCCATTTCTGATCATGTCTCCGAAGTGCATCTCTTCGGTTACTCTCATCTGACTCTTCCTTTTTAATTTCCATTTCTCATAGCGGCGGAGGCGCTCCGGGAGGTGCGTGCCCGGCACATCGCTGCGCTTCACCGCTGTTGGGGAGCTCTTGGAGCGACCGCCGCAAACGCGCCGCCTGCAGGCTGTTATTGCTTCATTTTCCAGCCGTCTTTAAATCCCATTCCCGTCATCCTGCGTGAGCTATGCTGAATTATTCCCTTCAAAACGCTACTTAGAATAGACACACAGAGTCTGTTATGAACGAGAAGTAATTTCTTATTCAAAGTTTCCATTAATTTATGTAAACAGGCAGTTAACTGCTAACTTTCTGTATGGAGATACTCCTCCCTCATCACAAAAGGCGAGATTTTCTTTCCCAGCCGCCGGGGCTCTGGGAAGGAGCTCTTTCCACCCCAGCGACAGCTCAGCCGGCACGATTTGCATTTTACATTAAAAAAGGCATAATGCGAGAGGAAGCGCTCTCCCTCCCCATGGTGATATATGGAAAAGCCGTGAGAACTGACGTTGGAAACAACTTAACCGCAGGGAAAATGATGAAGTCGCCTTCCGAAGACCGGCCAGGTGTTGTTTGGTTTGAAATTCAAGTGTTCCCCTCCTCTTTTTTGGTCCGGTATGGTGGGAAACAATATCCAGTACGCACTCCTGGCATCCATGAGATCTTGTGGAAATTGTAGCTTATGATGTGCTGCACGTTTTTAACTTCTTCTTAAACACATTTTGATTGGCTTTATTATTTGGGGGGATATTTTTTTTTATAAAATGTCATAGTAACCTGAGAAAAGGTAAATAGTAAAAGTGTCTGCCTTTCTCTGCATTACGCATTAGTTCGTGTGTTTCCTCAAAAATGTCTTTCTGCAATAATCAGTTCTGCTCCTTTTAAAGTCACCTTTTCTGTCTTTCTGCTCTTCGTCACTGACGTTAGAAACCGGATCGCTTCGGTATTACTTTATATCTCACTCTTCATTTGGCTGAGCTAAGCTCTCCCTGGGCCGTCCCCACTGGCACGTGGTGGTGGCTGATCCTCTGTCTCTTAGCACTGATCTCATCAGTAACACAGCGATATTTACTCATCCAAAGCTTCTCTGGCCATAACTGGAGACCTTTGTCATTGTGCCATGTGCTAATTTGGAAACATCTCTCGTAATCCTTTATACTTCTCTGCCTGGAAGAATAATCCGTTTATCTGGTCTTTGAGTTGTCATCCCCTGCGAAGGTGGCTGCCCCTTGGCGCTGGGGGTGAGCCCAGCGTCTGCCCCGCCACAGCGCTGCGTGTCAGCCCAACTTACTGCATTTTCCACTGGCCGCTGGAGCCAGAACTTGGCCACGGCATCGCACGCTCAAAAATCAAATATTTATTCCTAAGCCCTCGCAGGAAGCTATTCAGAGTCTGCTGAGGTCAACTGATACCTTCATGTCCCTCATTTAGCACAGAGCCTTTGTGCCAGGGCAAGGAGCTCAAAACCACGGGTAACGGATTCTCTTTTGCTTTTGCCATGATCCCATAGTCTTTCCTAAATGAGTTTTAAAAACGAATTTGGGCACAAATAAAAAGTTCCCAAACTAATTAACAATTTTATGTTATAATCATATCTGCTCCTGAACCGCAGTTGTATGGATAAAATGACCTCCACTGGTGAAGTGCTTTTAGCTCCGTCAGTCCTTAGTATTTCCAGCATGGAGAAATTCATTAACATGGAGTCCCAAATCTAATATTTCACAGGATGCTCTTAATAACCTCTGTTGCTATGCAGTGGAAAGAATAAAAACAACGTTGAGTAAATCCTCAAACCCCACATTGCAAATAGCTGTTTCATCCTGACAGAAATATCCACTGACGATAATGTTTTATCATGAGCCTTTCACATTGCAAAGGCATTTTTAGCAGCTGGAAAAGCCTTGCTATGGCTCGTTGTTGATTAAAATTGAAAATTATCATAGCAGCCTCCCAACTCTGAAATGTCCTCACGGTGCGAGGCTTCCTTGGGCACGAGCATCTCCGCTGCTATTTTTTATTTTCATAGGAACAGGCATGCTGATGGGCAGGAGAAACGAGAGGTTTGCCCACTCCATGTTGTTTATCTTTTCCTTGACAAAAGATGAATGGCAGAGACGTGGGTAAACTGAATACCGTGAATGGCCACGAGGATTTCATCCTGCACACACCCGTGATCTCCCCTCAGGATACTGTTGAGCGAGAGGGTTTCCAGGCAGTGCTTTCAAGGCTGTAGAACATCAGCTAATATCTTCTGACTGCATGCTGCCCTGTGTGTGTCCACATCAACTCCTCCAGCTCCAGGATTCTTCTTGCTCATGGTGCTTGCCTTCTTCTGGCTCTCCCACGAGGCAGCTGCCCGGGGTGAGCCCGCTGTGAGCAGGGCTTGGACCACACCATCTCCAGAGGTCCCTGCCCGCCCAGCCCTCTGAGCTCCTGCTGGCCCATAATGTGCTTTCCCTGCTCTGGTTTCCTCCGCCGCCCCCACGGGTACATCACTACTCGCTGCTTCACAAAGATGCTCAGGGACCGGAGCATCTCTCTGCTGAGGAGAGGGGGAGAGCCCCGGGGCTGTTCGGCCCGGGGAAGAGAAGGCTGAGAGGGGATCTCATCGGTGCTGAGCCGTATCTAAAGGGCGGGTGGCAAGAGGATGGGGGTCGGACTCTTTCCGGTGGTGCCCAGTGACAGGACAAGAGGGACCGGGCACAAAGGTGACCACAGGCAGTTCCATCTCCACCTGAGGAGGGCCTTCTCTGCTGTGAGGGCGGCAGAGCAGTGGCAGAGGCTGCCCAGAGAGGTGGGGGAGTCTCCCCCTCTGGAGCCATCCCAAACCCGCCTGGACGCCGTCCTGTGCCACTGCTGGAGGTGCCCCTGCTCTGGCGGGGGTGGGATGGGGGAGCTCCAGAGGGCCCTTCCCACCCCCACCAGTCTGGGAGTCGGTGACTCCTGCCAGCATCCCCTTCTCTCCGTGGGTGCCCGCGGGCTCCGTCACAGTGTCCAGAGCAGCACCCAGGGCAAGCACGGGCTGGTCTGCGGCAGGGCACGGGGTGCGTGACCCAGGCTGCTGCTGGTCACCTCGTGAGAGTCCCAAGTGAGGTCTCCGTACGTTCTTTGGTTGAACGTCGAGGACTTGCTCCAGTGCCGGTGTGAGCCGTGCCTCCCACACCGCTCGCCGGTGCAGTGTGGACTCGTAGCGGGTGTTTGACACTTGACGGGCACACGGTGGATTTGGAGCAGCACAACTCCACTGCTGGAGACCAGCATCACACTGGTAACGGCAGGGGGAATTTAGGATTGTTTCCAATTTCCCATCTCTTCTGAGTCAAATTTATTTGTTGCTGAGCCCGGGGCGAATCGGGTACGGGGTCGTGGGGAGCTGTGTCGGCACACCCCCCAAACCCCTCTGTGCCTTCCCTTCCCCCTTTGACAAAAAGTTACCTTGAAAAAACCAAACAGACAAGCTAACAAACAAAAACCTCCGCTTTCCCAGTTCTCACATCTGTGCTGAGCCCCGAGATGGGGTTATTTCCAGGGACTCCGGTTCGTTGTGCCCGGCGGGGTCCGTGCCGGCGTCCCAAACGGCTCTCGGGGCTCTCCCCGTGGCTCTCCCCGTACACAACCACTCTGGGCTCCCCGCAGAGGTACTGCCAGATACCGTAGCAAAGGACACCGGTGGAGTTTAACCGCTTCTACTGATTTTCTGTTCTAGAATTTTTTTCTTGGCACTTAGCTTCTGCCATTCTGCCGCCGTGCCTTCTCCCAGAGGGAAACCAGCGTTGCCTTCATCGTGAGCTACGCCGACAGAATGTACTTAGTCTTTTTTAACTTTGAAGTACTGTAAATTAATCTGGCCGCTCATTCACACTGAGAAATGGTTATTTATTTATGAATCTGGTATGTCGCATAGTTGCCCAGCATGGACAAGCTACTGTACATTAGTACAACTACTAATTTTAACCTAGGATGGAAAGCGGCACTCTGTATTATCAAAGCAAAGCCATTAGCTGGATGTTGAAATCCTAATTAAACAGGATTTTGAGTACTCAGCTCTGGAAGCCAATATTAACTGGAGTAAGCTGCCTGCTTTGAATGGTTGTGATCCTTGTGATACTTTTGCATGGTAGGACAGATTTGATTTATTCGTTGTTACTGGAGTCTTTAATAATCAGCGTAATTTATAGGGAACGAGGGCATAGAATCCTTTTATACTTTTCATTTTTATTGATTTCTGTAAGCAGAGACATTCCGGGTGGTAATCATGTATTGTAACGCAGCGTATATGTCACTGTAACACTGGAAACAGAAATTGAATCTATTGCTGTGATTCAGTGGCTGAAATTATGGTAAAATTTTCGCTTGGACATTTGTTAGTAGATTTAAATAGCCTAAGAGGGAACTGGCGTTCATTTGGCACTCAAATACTCGCTGGCCCAGGGATGATGCTTGAGGCAATCCTGTAGGACTTCGAAACGTTATAAATTCCATTATTAGGACAATGCTGTCTTGAAAGTGCTGCTTCTGTTAATGAAGAGGCAGAGGGTGATCCTGTCATCATCTCAAGGTTGTGCCGGGCTGAGCATGGGGGTAAAGCTGAAGAACTCACTGCTCTTTTCTCAGAAGATTCTCCTAGTTTATATGTAATACGGCAAAGGGTAAAAGGCTCAGTACAGGAATACTTGAGAACCACAGATGTTGTATAGAGCAGGTCTGTAACCATTTCAGAAATAAAACCTCGCCTACCTCTGTTCAGGTGGGACAAACGCTGGTTTTGTTGGCCAAAGCCTTCAAGTTCGTTTGGGGTTGGAACAGTTCCAGCTGAAGGGTCAGAACGTTTCTTTGTTGTCGACGGCGTTTTCAAAAGCCACATCAAAATCATATTAAAGTTGCAGAGTTAGGAACCCGGAGCAAACTTACTTTTCCCTTTTTTCTGTGTAAAACGTCGACATAATCTCGATGCCCAGGGTACCCGCTGGGGCTCCCACCGCTGCCCTCAGCAGCCGCCTGCTCGGGACAACCGGCAGCGCCGTCCTCCCTGGCGTCTCCCGCAGCCGCCGGGCACGGGCGTCCTGTTGGAAGGTGCCTCTGCTCAAGTATCTGCACTGCCTCTGGTCACGTGTCCAAAACTGTCGGGCAGGTACCGGTTGGATTTTAATTTGGTGTTAGCTGTCTGTAAAACGTGAATATTAATAATCCCATTAATCCCCATTAATACTAATGCTTCCCGTGTCACTGGAACGTCATGAAGATTAAATCACAGCGCTTGCGACACGTTTACGTGCGATGGGGGCAGTTCTGCAGAAACTCGAGAGGAGAAATTAATAATGTGGAAAGCAATTCCAAGCTTAAATGTTAGATAATCATTACTAATTTCTAGGCTACGTGGTGAGAGCAAAAATAAACACCTACCCACTGACGTAATTCAGGGAGCGAGCCGCTATTCATGTGAATTGAGTCAATTCATTCGAAACTTGCTCAGTCTATATTCACATTCATTATCGCTCGAGAACCATTTTCCTGCGTAAAAATAGCGCGTGACCGGGTGACGAGAGGCATCCCTCGGTGCACAGGAACATGGGGTTGCGTCAGGGTGGTACTCGTGATCAAACCTGTCCCAGAGCTGCAGGAAAACGCATGTCTGAGTGAGCACGATGCTTGGACGGGGCACGGGGCACCAGGGGTCACCCCTCTGGTGGGTCTCCCGTCCTTCCTCTGATCCTCCTGCAGTGCCGCATCCTCCTCCATCCACGGAGACGGGAGCCCGAAGGAAAGCAGTTGTTTCCCGCAGTGGTCCATGTGTGCCGAGACCAGACGTCCCTCGGGCCCACCTCCATCAGGGGGATGGAGAGCGTTACCCATCACGGGGGGGAGCCGCAATAGGGAAAGATCAAATGAAATGCTGAGATGCGTCACACAAGGCAGTGTAATCACAAACTGGCACCAGTCATCCTCAAACTTCTGGAAGTGGTCTCTGAACCCTCACAGATTGTTTGGGAGAACTGGCGGGGGGGAGGGGAAGCCTGCTATTTAGTTTTAAAAAAGCAATCTCCACAAGACCCCAGAAAATATAAAAAAGTGAGCTTAACTTCTGACCTGAAAAAAGTCTGGAATTACCACGTTAAAAAAAGGGAATCTCATAAACAATCAAGCGGCAATAGATGATAAACGAGCAACATTAATTTTTAAAGCAGGCACTATGAGAGACCAGTCTAATTTCCTTTCCGCGAAGGTAACTCGTCGCCCAGGAAAGGTCAGGCGGCAGATGGGAGTCGCATCTTGACGTTAGAGTGATGTTCACACAGTCAGTCCCGGCTTTCTCTTCCAAAAATTAAGGAAAGACAGCCCAGATCAATTGCTGTAAGGTGGGTACACAGCTTGTTAAAAATAATACTGAAGGAATGATTGTCAATAATTCACTGCCTAGTGGAAAGGACGTATCAAATGGGTCTGCCATGATTCCAGAAGGATTTAATACAGATTTCAATAGATGAATTGGGTGATATACTGGAGAATACATCTATATAATTTGCTGGTGACATCAAAGTGCAAGTACCTGGGACAACAGGCTTCAAATTCAAAATGATGGATTTCAGAAATGGTCGGGAATCAATAAGACGAAATTCAATAAGGACAGTGCAAGACAGCCGTCGTGGGGAGAAATCAAATACACAAATGAGTGGAAACTACATAGGCAGCAGTGCTTCAAAAGAGTTATAGTGAGCCATGTATTACATCCGAGACAGCGACGTACATACTGCAGGAAAAGGGTAGATGTCATCTGGAGATGCAGTACTTGGACTGGAGATGGTTTGTACCTGTTCTGCTTTACCTGTTCCCAGTGAAGACGTAGCTGGAATGGGATGCCCAATTTGGGGAAGAATAATTTAGAAAAAGTTTTAGAGAAGGTGAAGAAAGTTCAAAGGAGAATAAAAGGGAAAGGCATAAAGATAAATAATAGTAGGAAATATAACACCCAACAAAAATATGGAAGATTTCATACCTCTAGCCAGGGAATTCTAGCAGGTTAAAATGAATTTTCAAATGTTTGCACCATCGTTACAAAGAGGACACAAAGGGCAAGACAAGCGTTCAAGAAGACCTCCCAGCGAGGAGGTGGAGAGCAGGAGGGGACTTCCAGTTCCATGGGCTGACAAGAGCCCAAGCAAGGAGATGACCTGGGGAGATCTCTGCCATCAGCTTCCACCCCAAGGTGGGACTGACACCCACCAGAGATGTCTCTGATGCTCTTGATCTTCTCGCGGAGCAAAGGGTTGAAGTTGTTGATTGATTCCGTTCTGTTCAACCCCATCTTTAAGATGTCGTTTGACAAGGTACAAAAGTTTTCCCTAACCACCACAGGCGGATGCCACTTTTCAAGTCACCCTGACCTTTGAAAGGTTTGACTTTCAGCTTCCCAACACTTGACAGCGTCTTTGAAGTGGTATGACTGTGGTTTGTTATCACCAGGAGAGGTGCACCGGCTCTGCGGGCAGCGGGAATCCACTGCTTCCATGTGGGAATCACAGGGGTAGTGGGTCCCCAGGGGCGTCGAAGGTGGCATGGTCCTCCCCGTGGGCTCTCCAGTGTGGAGGGGGATGTGGATGAAGGGAAGGGAAGATGATGCCGTCCGAGCGGGTGGCCATGGGTGCCGTCGAACGGCACGTTCGCGTTGTAACGGGCGAGAGTGGACACGTACTGAGGAGTAAAGGACAATGAATTGCTTCTCAGATACTTGAAATGCAAAGTAAGCAGAGACATATGGTTGGGATTCAAAGAAGGGGGAGTGATGCAGTCAGAGAACTGTCAAGGGAAATTATTTTAATAACTATATTGGGAATACAATGTAAATCTGTCATCCAGCCTTACTGGAGAAAAATCGAACCCGTAAAATTCTCCAAAAGAAAAAATGCACGGTTACAAGAAAGCGTATTGAATCATTACAGATCTTTTATATAGTTCATGTGAGAGCAAGAGTGGCAACAAGTATATTATTGTTTATCTGCCAAAACCTTCAAACATTCTAATTTTGCCTGTAAGGATTACTGATGGTCTTTACCTCTGATTTTCTATTCTAGAATTTTTTTCTTGGTACTTAGTGTGTTGCGTAAAATATTCCGGTGAAAAGCTCTGTGCCCACTCATGTCTTAATTCATCTTTAAAATCTATGCAGACCCAATTTCCGCGTTTTACCTGTTTCTCGCTTCTCTATGTCCCCTGTTCCTATTTATACATACGTGTATAAATGTGCACAGCCACTTCAGCCATCGACAGCCTGCCCGCCCCGAAACGTGGCCTCTCCATTTCGCTCCGGCTGAGCTCAGCTGTTGCTTTATCTACAGCGCTGTGGAATGGCAAATATAAGTTTACTTGGAATTGTTACATTGCTTTTCTGGCTCCACCAAACTATGCTTTTCTCTCTGTTGGTTTTAAATTGAACCTTGTAGTATTTAGCTTACCGTCTGAAAAGAAAAGAGGAATAGTGGGGGTTTAAGGGAATAATATGTGTATGTCCTCGTATAATAACTTGCAACTTATTGACACCTTCTGGAGAAATGAGGACAGTGTGGCTTCTGTCTAATGGCACAGGAAGCAAGAAAGGATTTAGAATATTTTTGGCAGACTGTAGTGACTAGGAAAGCGGCTGCTTATAGGCAACGTGATAAGCCATCACACTGTGCGCTTTAATTACAGGGAAGGGACCGGAGAGACACAGAGAGAGGTCTTCAGAAGTTTCCCATGGACCATGAGGTCTCTGAAGTGTTCTGACTGCTTTATACAAATTTATTCCAGTTGTATTTAAACTGACAAATGTCTTGTTCCACCCCATTGTTCCTTTCTTACCCTATGTAAACAATTTTCTTCTTGTCTTTTCTAAGTGATCATTCCCCTGAAATGCTGGCATATAAAATTAATACAGGGGAGTCATTTTTTTTTTTAACTAGATTGAATGTTGTATTATTTTGACCCTTGGCCATTTTCATATTTTTAATCAGCCTTTTTTTGGGGGTGCCTATTTGCTGTAGCAATATACCGTTCAAATCACATTATATTCCAGGTGTAGATATACTAAATGTTTGAAATCATTAAATTGGAAAAGATCTTAAAGAATAACCTTTAGGTATAATCTTTATTTAGATTTTTAATGAATTGGAGTGACTTCATTAATGAAACAATACCACTGCTACTGCATATAAGACTGTTGCATTGTTTATCTGAGAGAATGCTTCCCAGCATCCCTCCTGGGATTATATTTAGGTCTCATACAGAAGGATTTGCACAGGCACGACACGAGTCTCTGGTGCTGGACAGAGGGTTGGCGTTGTTGGGATGTGCGGGAGGATCTGAAGCAGAGAAGGATCCCCTTTAGAATCAAAATGAAAAGTAAATGTGGCAGAGTTTGCCTAGGAAATAATTAAATATATCACATATTTAGCGGCCTGTAAGATTCACAGAAAGACTCCCTGATTTCTCAGAGTGCTTTCATATCAGTGTGTGCTAAATTAGCTTAAACAATGCAACTAAAATAGAATATCATCTGTGGCTCAGACCTTTTACTTAGACAGCAATCAGTCACCAACTGGGAAAACTTTAGTTTTAGCCAGTAGGTTACTGCTGCTTTTTTCTTCTTTTTTTTTTTTTTTTTTTTTTTTTTTTTGCATTTACATGATTAAATCTTTAGCGGCACTTTGATTGAAGAACGCTGCTTACTGAAAGTCATTTGTGATATATCTGAAAGCATTTCCACATCGAATAATTCTTTTTCTATCCAGAGTCTAGTGTACTCTGACGAGCTTTATTTTGGCTGAGGGATTCTCTCTGAAGCGGTGAAGCGTCCCACTCGCACCTGCATGAGGCACATGTGTACGCCGGTTTATGGGACGCGATTGCTTTGAGGACTTTATGGCTTGCAGAAACATGTTTTTCTCATTTCCTCTTATTTCAGTTTTTCAGACCAGAAAGACATAACATGGCATCATACCATTATAGGGCTATTAGTACCAGGAATCAGTTGGGGTTGTTTTTTTTTTTAAATCAAGTGATTCACTTTTCATTTTAACCAATTTCAGTTGTGCTTGAGAAAGTTAAGAAGAATAATTAGATAGTGAATGAAAAAAAACCCACCTAATTACCCTTAGCTTGCTGAAATTGTGGTTAAAAAAAAACCACCCAGATGTGCTGGAGTTAGAGAAAAATGTATTCAGCCAAAATCAGCATCACTTGTGCAATTGCACGAACATTGAACCAGCCTTCGGTGGGGACAGAGCGCTGTGGTCCCCGAATCGCAGACTCCCAGACTGGTGGGGGTGGGAAGGGCCCTCTGGAGCTCCCCCAGTGCCACCCCCGCCAGAGCAGGGGCACCTCCAGCAGTGGCACAGGACGGCGTCCAGGCGGGTTTGGGATGGCTCCAGAGGGGGAGACTCCCCCACCTCTCTGGGCAGCCTGTGCCACTGCTCTGCCGCCCTCACAGCAGAGAAGGCCCTCCTCAGGTGGAGATGGAACTGCCTGTGGTCACCTTTGTGCCCGGTCCCTCTTGTCCTGTCACTGGGCACCACTGGAACCAGACTGTTCCCATCCCCCGGCACCTCCCTTGAAGGACTGATCAGCATTGATGAGATCCCCCTCAGTCTTCTCTTCTCCAGACTGAACAGCCCCACGTCCCTCAGCCTGGGTGGTTGGCATGGGCACCCCAGGGCTTCTGCCGGTCTCCCCCAGCCCACACGGGACTTGTCCCACAGCATCAGCGCTGGTTTGGCCAGCGAGGCTGGGATGGGATTGGGATGGCAATGGGGTGGGATCGCCCCCAGCCCTGCTTCGCTTTGCTGGAAACCAGCGACCCATCAAAGGCGGGGGGGTGCTGCTCGGGGACCCCGCGGTCTGACGGTGTCAGTGCGCCTGGGAATGGCTTTCCACTCAAGCAAAAAAGATGGAAAGCTTTGAAAGTAAAAAAAAAAAATTGCTAGGTTTTTGGTTCAGTAAGGTTTTTCTGATTTAAAACTGGATTTTTGCAAATCAATTAACAGAAATGGCAATTTTATTTTCTGCATTTCTTCTGCTTTACAAAGCATCAAACTGCTGATAACAAATCCATCTCAAGGCAAAGAATACAGCTTTTCTATTTCTGTATTTTCTCAGTGATAAATTGAGTACAGTAATGAAAAAATGCAGGAGAGTGATGAAAGGGCTGCAGAGAGAACAAGTGCTCGTCCTTTCCCTTCTCTCTGCATTTACCAAGTGAACAATATGAGTCACAGAAAATAGGGAAAATCTATGGCATCAGAAATTGAAGAATGATTATCTGCAGAGAGTCTGCTGCTTCATTGATGGAAAAATGGTTGCATGACAAAATAACTGCGGGTAAGAGATGAAGATCCTTCGATTGGCTTGGAAAAAAAGAAAGTCGCCGTGTTCGTCTTTCAAAGAACTTTCAGCATCATAACAAATTTTGCCCATCAGCCTTCGTTCAGAGCGCGTCCTTTCTCGCCTGGCAGAGCAGGCTCGGGGGGGAGGTGGGATTTTGGGGCTCTCGGCTGCCTCCCCTCCTGTGGGAAGGGGGGAATTCAGGCCAGGGTGCCTCTTCCAGAAGTGCCACGCCTGGAGGCGCATCTCCATCCCTCCCCGGAGAAGGGGCGGTTTGTTCCCAGTTTGAGTCCAACCTCTCTCGTACGTGATACATATGTGATTTTGCTGAGCTGTTTTGCTTTTGGTCTTTGAAGAGCGTGGGTGGACATAGGCATCGGAGGTGTTAGCGTGCCAGCGTAAAAATGGTCCCTGAAAATCACTCGCAGTGTTTAATAATGGAAAAAAAGTCCACCTGGTATTTTACCCTAATTTATGTTAAACTTTCAAAATTTTGCTTTGCAAAATTTTGCAAAATATTTATGAAAAAAATATTCAGTATAGGTAGTTCTTTGTTAAATTTTCACGTATTCTAAGTGAAAATCAATCACAGTGATACAAGTGATACACAATTGGTAAGATTTTCTTACTCTCTTACTCTGAATAATTTCAGTAAAAAAAATTAGCCCTTTTGTAATGGCTTCCATTACTTGACGTTTTATGCAGTGATGCTCTCTGAAGTTATACATTTATTGCAATGCACATGTTGTGAATGGTATCTCGGGGTGTGAAGCCAGGCTTGGTACCGGTCCCCCAGGCAGGATGGGAGCAGCGGTCCCGCCGCCCTCCTCTGCTCTGCCCCGGCACCGGGGCCGCTGCCTGCAGAGCCCGGGTGAGACTCTGAGCCTTCACGCAGCGGTGAGCACGGAGCCAAAAGCCACAACGTAGTTTGGGTTTAGCGATGCAGAGAAAACTCCTTACTTTGATGAATCAATAGCAAAACTCCCACTGACTTCAGCAAACCTCTCTAAGTATTAATTCACTTTTCATTCAATTCCCATATTCAAGGCACGCCTCATTTTCAATTGGTTTTGAAAAACCCAAACAGTTTCTCTAAATTACTGGGCTGCATCCCCAGCAGCGTGGCCAGCAGGGCGAGGGGGGACTGTGCCCCTCTGCTGCGCTCTGCTCTGGGGAGACCCCCCTGCAGTGCTGCCTCCAGCTCGGGGGGTCCCACCAGCAGAAGGAGACGGAGCTGTTGGAGCGGGGCCAGAGGAGGCCCCGGAGATGCTGGGAGGGCTGGAGCCCCTCTGCTGGGAGGACAGGCTGGGAGAGGTGGGGGGGTTCAGCCTGGAGAAGAGAAGGCGGAAAAGGGGAGACCTCAGAGCTCCTTCCAGTGCCTAAAGGGGCTCCAGGAGAGCTGGGGAGGGACTTTTGACAAGGGCATGGAGTGATGGGATGAGGGGGAATGGCTTCAAACTGGAAGAGGGGAGATTGAGATGAGACATTAGGAAGAAATTTTTCACTTTGATGGTGGTGAGACACTGGAACAAATTGCCCCGAGAAGCTGTGGCTGCCCCATCCCTGGAGGTGGTCAAGGCCAGGTTGGACGGGGCTTGGAGCAACCTGGGCTGGGGGGAGGTGGCCCTGCCCAGGGCAGGGGGTGGCACTGAATAGTCTTCAAGGTCCCTCCCAACCCAAACCATTCTGTGATTCCATGATTCTATTTGAGATACTGCTGCTGAAGAAAAATAAACTATTTTTAAGTGACCCTCCCAGAGTCCGAGGAGTGTCGGTGCACACCGCAGTCATTAGCAGCTGGCAGGTAACGAGGCAGCAGGAGGGACGGCACCCATGCAGGTGACACATCTGCCACTGCTGACATCTTTCTGAGTCTCTCATGGCTCCATAAACTTGTACAGAGGTTAAAGTAGATCATTACCTTTAAGAAGTGACGCTGCCACAAGTAGAGCAGGTAAAGGCCAATATTTCTGTGCTGAAACTAATGATTTAGGAAAAAATCCTGTAGATGTGAATCCAGCTGTGTCAGCCTTTAACCAGCCAGTGTCCGCTTCCAGGACACTGTCCTGCCCCTGGGCCTCCGGGTTATTGTCAGTAGAAATACAATAGATACGTAAATACAATGGATACAACAGGTAGAATTCTTGCTCAAATGTTTTTTTGTTCAATTTTTCTTTCCCAATCTGCATTAGCATGTTCCTGTGGCAATGTGGCAATTTTTTTCTATAATTTAAGACTGATATTCAGGTCGGTCTAAAATAAATTGATTGCTGATAACAGGTAACACAGGATAATAAATTTCTAGTTAAAACATAAAGGATATTACAATAGTTTATACAAATTATGGTTACACTGCTAATGATAAGTAAGAGGAAAAGAGATTAATCAAAAACTTACAGAAGTACTACTTTTAGGAGTTTTTCCTCACTTTTTAGCATTGACATGAATTGAAAATAAATGATGAATCAAGATACAGTCATTATTCTTCGCAGCCCACCCATAATTTATTTTATCAGAACCTGTGTGCCAATGCTTCTTCGGCATACAAGACAAAGTGTGTTTAATAAGCAAGAGGTGGGGACCTTTAGGCGATGCTCTTCAATCAAACTGCTGTTAAGGAACTAATCATGTAAATGCAAAAAAGAAAAAAAATATTCTTAGTTTTCCCAGTTGGTGACTGATTGCCACATAAATGAAGATCTCTGCCACACTAGCACAGGCTGTTATCTGCTTCTTTATATTATTTACTCTACTGATTTAAAACCTGTATGAACTATACTCTAAAAATCGTATATGTTTTGGGGGTACTTTACAACTCACTAAATATTGAGCTCACGTTATTATTTTATTTTGTTAAACACGAGAAAATCTGTGGGTCATCGTTGTGCAATATGTCATCGCAACGAGGGGCCCTCGGCTGGACAAAACCCGACGCTGGACGGAGACTCATCCAGATGGTCACCTGCATTTTTCTGCATTTGTAAACCCTTAAATTGGCGGTGGTGGGTGCAGGGGGGGAGGAGGGGGCTTGGACTCGCCGTGTCATTTCTGCAGGGCTGCTGCAGGCAGGGAGTCAGCCCTGCCGCCTTCCCACGCCGTCCCGTGGTCGTGGGTCACGCCTGGCACCAGCTTTAGTAGTCCGTGAGCTGCCCTCGGAGCGACACCAACAACGCGTGCCTGAAACGCTCCGGGGAATGCAAACTCCTTCTCCTCCTCCCATTCCCTCTTTTCGGCAGCACAGAGGAGGTGAGGGGCCATGGGGTCAAGACTGGGCACGGCGATACAGGTCTTGGAGCAGTAAAATGTTACTGGGCGTGTGGATAATTAACTGGTTCTGTAGATGAATATGGCGTGAAAATTCTGAACTTTTACTTTCTGTAACTTGCAATTTCTGCTTATCCTGGCTTTCAAGGGATTCCCTTATCATAGAATGGTTTGGGTTGGGAGGGAACTTGAAGATCACCGAGTGCCACCCCCTGCCCTGGGCAGGGCCACCTCCCCCCAGCCCAGGTTGCTCCAAGCCCCGTCCAACCTGGCCTTGAACACCTCCAGGGATGGGGCAGCCACAGCTTCTCGGGGCAACCTGCCCCAGGGGATCACCACCCGCACAGGCAAGAAGTTCTTCCTCATATCTCATCTAAATCTCCCCTCTTTCAGTATAAAACGGTTCCCCCTTGTCCTACAGCTCCACCACTGACCCAGAGTCCCTCCTCAGCTCTCCCAGAGCCCCTTTAGGCACTGGAAGGGGCTCTGAGGTCTCCCCTTTTTGGCCTTCTCTTCTCCAGGCTGACCCCCCCCAACTCTCCCAGCCTGTCCTCCCAGCAGAGGGGCTCCAGCCCTCCCAGCTGTTTGTCTCAGTGAGTGACCTCCCAAAGAAGCTCACTTCCTTCTCAAAGAAAACCCTTTTTTTTTGCTCTTGCCTCAAGCTGGGAATTTGGGATGAGACTTAGAATCATAGAATCACAGAATGGTTTGGGTTGGAAGGGACCTTGAAGACCATCCAGTTCCAGGGACACCTCCCACCAGCCCAGGTTGCTCCAAGCCCCTCCAGTCTGGCTCTCAATGGTTTCTTCTCTGACACCCAGACCCTTTCAAATGCAGCAATTGAAATTTTGTTTTAAACTCAAGAAACTGCATATAAATTTAAGTCTTTGCCATTGATTTACTCTCGCTCGTCCTCTCCTGCTCGATGGGAATATCAGCTGGACCTTGGCAAGAGTCCCATGAGAATCTTCAGAGGCCCCCGAGCTCTCTCCCCCAGGCTGGGCAGCCCCTCCTCGCAGCAGAGATGCTCCAGGCCCTTCAGTGCCTTCGTGGCCCTCACCTGGACCGGCTCTGCTCCCCCCGGGCTTCTCTATCCAGGGAACCAGCCCCGGACCCGGCACCCCGCTGTGTTTCCCCAGGGCTGAGCAGAGGAGGGTCGAGTGAGATTTCTTGTGCGATGGCTCTAACGCATTCCAGGGAAAAAAAGAAAAAAAAAGTATGTAAAAGTGGAGCAGTGTGCTAAAAAGCACAATTATCTTTTTTATGATAGATGTTATGGTGCAATATGTTCAACCATAAAAACAATTTTGTTGGATTTTTTATTTTAAAATAAGGTGGTTTTGATGTGGCATTCAGGGGTGTGTAGGGGATCACAATTGTTTACAGGTCTGAGGATGAAAAGGGTGTACATGTTTGCCCGGGGATTTATGTAGGTATAAATAATTTAAAAATCTTGACAAAATTAAGGGCATTTTAAAGCAGTGAAATAGTTTCTTGCTTCTCGGAGCGTTGGAAGCACACTGATTTATGGTGACTTATGAATTTTGCATTGTACCACGGTGACTTTTGTTCCCTCACCACCCGCCTGACAGTAATCTCTGCGAAGTCCACCCTTTAAGGGGATCCTTTGCAAGACTCCCGTTTTTAGCGTGGGGTCACCAATATTTGGCATCTTCTCCTTTCCGTAGGAAGCCGCTGGTCGGGGGGTGTCCTCTTCCAATGCAGGCGGGCGCGGGGTCGGATTTGCGGCTGGGCTGGGGGTCAGGAGCGAGCCTGCAGCTTCGCCAGCACGCACCGACACCTCTCCGGCTAATTAGCCACTGGGCTGGATTAGCGGCATTAACCGCTGCGCGGGATATCAGCCAGCGTAATCTCCTGGAAATAAGTTACATCTGTTTCTGCTAATTAATACACCTCACAGTAGTCGCAGCAGTTTGCGTTTGGCAATGTTACTACTTTTTTGTTGCTCGGTGATGGCTACTGATGAGCTCCGCAGATGGCGGAGTGGCCGGCGAAGACCCCGCGGGCTGTTCACGCACTCCCCCTCTCTCCATTCACATGTGCTTCAAACCTATTACTTATTCCTAATAACCACATTTCAACCTGGGATATTTTTTTTTTCTGCATAAACTTTCCTTTTATTAACTGTCCTTTTTTTTTTTTTCCTTTTTTTCTTTTTTTTTTTCTTCTTCCGCATTTGAGTTGTGGTTGTGTCTGGGTATTCGGTCACAAGTTGCCTCGTCCTTCTGACTAAAGCAGGAAGAGTAAGAGAAGGAAAGAATATGAAATTAGGGTGGTTCTGGTTTTTTTTACAAGAAATCTTCATGCGAGTGCATATGCCAAAATCCATGAGAACTTTTGGAAAACAGAATCATTTGTAAAGCGGAAGGTTTTCCAGATGCTGGGGGATCTGCTGATTGCAAACTGAAAAGTCGTATAGATTCTCAATTAGTGGCAAATGGAGTTCATCACTGGTTTTAATAACCCTCATAAGCACATTTTAATTTTTCTATGTATTTGTCATAAAAACTAATTATTATGTCCAAGCCATAAAAAGGAGAACAATAATCTATTTCTTGTGTCATGTTGGAGATTTCTGGATATTATACAAGTTAATGAAATCAATATGCATATTAGGAAAGCAAAGCAGTAAATTATTCTGTCTGCGGAGAGAAACCACTATTTCACCGTATTTTTTCCAGCCTCTGCAGCAGACAGCTCGGGTCACGGCGGTGCCCACCCCGTCGCTCTGGCAGCATGGGGCTCGGGGATGCAGCGCGTGGTACCCGCAGGGTGGGATGCAGCATCCCTGCCCGCTGCGGGCACGCTTCCCCCGCGCCGGAGGGGTGAGAAGCCGCGGGCGGAGGGGCTCTTGGCCACCTCAGAGGAAACATTCCTGGTCACAGCCAGGTCTGTCCCCGGCTCCCGTCATCACTGCCGCCCGCCGGGGAGCGAGTGGGGAGCCAGCCAGGGACCTGCTGCCGCCTCTTTGGGGGGTCAATTGCTGGAGGTTATTAGCCCAAGTCACCACCTGATGAGTTTTTAACTCTGATAAACATCTCAGAAAAAAAAAAACCCAACCAAAACCCCACATATTTTGCATTTTCACAGCTGAATTTGGATATTTAAAAAAAAAAATTAAAAGGCAAATGCACAGAAAATATCACAAAACCTGTGTATATATGGAAAAAAAAATGTATATTCACAGCTGTGCTCTAGGGAGATGCGGAGAGGGTCTCGCTGCCTTC
The DNA here is from genome assembly GCF_000708025.1 of Charadrius vociferus. Taxonomy (NCBI): domain Eukaryota; kingdom Metazoa; phylum Chordata; class Aves; order Charadriiformes; family Charadriidae; genus Charadrius; species Charadrius vociferus. The sequence continues at coordinate 990,972 of NW_009648149.1, forward strand.
GAGCCCCTCGCCGAGGGGTGGTGTGTGCTGGTGGGAGGAGGAGCGTGGGGTCCCCACTGCCGGTGGGTCCAGCGCCGCTGGAGGGGTGGGAAGGGCCGTGTGGGGTCCAGGAGCCTTGTGGGGTTCGGCAGGTTGGTGGGATCAGAGGGTCATCTGCTCCCAAATGCCAGAGAGAAACATCCGATCGGGAAATTAAAACGCAGAGAGCCTGAGAAAATAATGATCCCCTCCTCTTCTGAGCTGTTTTTTTTTCAGATGTTGGCTGCGAGTGCGGCTCGCAGCGTTTCCTGGCTGCTCGTGGTAACAAGTGCCATTGAGATGGTGGGTTTTGTTATCACCGAGGGGTCCCGGGTGCTTTGCGAGCTCTCCTGTCCATGGCGAGCTCTCCTGTCCACGGCGAGCACTCCCTCCCCGGCCGAGGGTGTGCAGGGAGGGGGGAGGGCTCAGCGCAGCGTCCCACCGTCAGGGCAGGGCACACCCGGGCCGGGGGGGAGAGGGGCAAAGCCCACCCTGAGGGCAGACACCCACCCGGGCAGCGCTCCGCCGTTCACAGCCGTTTTCGGGAGGGTACCTGTGGGGTCCCACGGGCTGTTCTCACTTATGAGCTGCTCTGGAGCCGACGGACCGGTTCCAGTGAGTTGTGCCTTAGCGGCGTCAGCGTGGAATAAAATTATGATTGTTATTATTAACGGTATCGTTATTATTGCACACTTGATTTTATAGCAGCTCGCTATTAAGGCTTGTCTGAACTTCATTCCCACGCCGTTTGTTTTAATTGCCTTTGGAAACAGAAACAAATTTATTTCCCTCAGTGATGAACAGCCCGAGGGAAAATGAACACGTCGCTGTGTCCCGTGTGCCACACGCTGTTGGTGTGCCCTTCTAATAAAGGTGATTCATTTATTTAACGCTGTAGTGGATATAAGCTTTGGTAAATATTTAACCACGTAAACAACTTTTTTTGAGTGTGTTCCCTGTTTTTTTGCCAACCTATAATGTTGACAAATTGCTTATTAAAGCAGAGTGCAATAACTATTCTCAATGAAGAACAGGAGAAAGGAAATAATGGAAAATGCTGAAATTTTCCTATTATTGGTCATTTACAGACACCTTTCAGAGAATGCATTCATCCTCCATGTTCCTCTTTTGCTCTGCATTTTTCTCTCAATTAATCACATTTAATTAGAGCGATGTCATAGACTGCTTTCTGAACAGAAAATGAAGCTTCACTAAAACGTAAATCTTTTTCCAAAATGTTTAGCAGCGCTTTAAATTTAATCAGCAAAGCAAAAAGCAGTCATTTATTTTTTCTCCTTTCTTTTAGATAACAAAAACCTTTGGCTTTGATTTTGGTTTATTTTGACTCCCAGAAAATGATCAAAGGCCAAAGGGCGTTCAACATTAGATGTGGCAGGGGCGAGTCTTTCATTTGAAATTCGGGAGACCGTCCCAAATCACTCAAAATATTTCCTTGGGAAATCAGGCTGTCGGCTGGGTTACAGCAAATGGGTTCTGCGACCTCGCGGTGGCGTGGCCGTCACTTGCCCCTGGCTCTTCACCCACCCCGGGCGCCCGCAGTGGTGTCCGCCACCGCTGCCGCGCCACAGTGATGCTCGGTGCCTGGGGAGGGGACCTTAAAGATCCCCCAGCTGAACCCCCTGCCCGGGGCGGGGACACCCACCGGACCAATTCATTCAAAAGCATTTTAAGAAAAAATGTCAGATGACTGTGAAGCGCTTTTCGTTTTGGACCCTCGTACAGAATTGACTTGGGATCTTAATTTGTCTTCCATTCTTGCTTGTTGTCTTGTTTCTTGTGCACTTCTTTAATCCACCTACTGCGTAAATGTTTATTCGCTGCTATATTGAATTTTTTTCTGAGCTTCCCCGTTGCCATGCAGGATGGGTGGAGGACTGTAGTTGTGGAAACGGAGAGCAGCTCTGCAATGGCTTTAATCTGCCCTCGAAGCTCAGCGGAGCAGATACTACGAGCTAAATCTGCTCGTAGATCAGTCTTTAGAGGTGTCTAAAGTGCATACGCAAAATAAACATCTTCTAATTCTTATTAAATATTAACCTTCCATTGTGAGTGTGCATATGTATTCTAGTCATAATTAATAAATTCCACAGATTTTAGTGATCTGAATGTAATGATCCCTAACAGTCAGTAAATAGCAGAAAAATTAACAGTGTACCAATATAGCGGAAATCATTATTTGTCTCAAACCGCGAGGTTCCAAAAACACTTGCTATAGAAGCCGATTCCTATCATGAGAAAGAAGACCTTCCTAGGAAATCATTAGTAAAGATAAATTCTACAGTTTTTCATGAGTACCAGATCACGTTGTATCGTTTCTGTAGTTTTACGGGATTACAGTACAGAGCAGCACTGCCTTTCTGGGGTTACTCGTGGGTCATTTTAGTTAGTGTATGTCTTGTGTTCATTTATTTTCTAATTCTATTTTGGAAATGCATAAATGATGCAACCTGCCCAGTGTTGTTGCCGTAAGACTTACAAACATCTTCTACGCGATTTTATTTAATTTCCCCACTATAAAACCTAGATTAAAGAAGAGCCCGGTCAATTAGAGAATGAGCAAAGCCTGTGCTTAAGAGAAAATCACTTAATCTGCACTCGGTAAGTCTGGAAAATTCCCCATCTTCTGCCATGTCACAGTTCAAATCTTCCCCCAGAAAGACTGCAAAATTCCTGATGATGAGCATCAAAACTAAAGGAAAGCGTGCACGCTTCTCCTGGGTCAGGCTTCTCAGTCTTCAGCAGAATCCGGAGAGGGTTTGTCCGCCAGGACCTCGCGTCCCCGGCGGTCAGGACGGTGGGCTCTGTGCCCAGTACAAGGCGGAGCGCAGAAACCCCCTGGGTATAGAGTCACTGTGCCGCACTCAGCGGGCTCCCCGCCTGCCATTTCTTCTTTTTTTTTCCATATTTAAAGCTCAGTTGTAGTTCTGCCATAGCCCGTCACAGGGCACGGGGGGGAAAGGGTTCACTGCCATAGACACGAATGCTGAGGTGCGGGGGGGAAGAGCTGTCGGGGGAGGCTGGCGGTGGCACCGGGAGCCCCGGGGGAATGCGGGGTCTTCGGCAGGTGTGCCGTGTGCCGTGCGGACGGACAGACGGACAGCCGTGGAGTGGAGCATGGCACTGGGGAGGAACCATTACACCAGAGAGCTCCTCTCTCCCGAATAAAAATGCAACAGACCTTCTGTGTTCGTAACCGTAGTCTCATGTATAGCACAAACGCTATTATAAAATATGGTACATGGAAAAATTGTATGTGCATTTTGGGTCGAGCGGATGGGGCGTGAGGTCCGTCTGGCAGGGACTGTGCGCGCTCACGTCCCGTAGGCTCCAACCGCTGCGGGAAGAGAATTGGTGGTGGTGGTTTGCCCTTGGGGTGACTTTGTCCGACTCTGGGCTTCGTGGGGAGGAGAACTGTGGGGACTGAGGCAAAAGAAGGGCTAAGTGTGGTAGAACTAATAGGGAGGAATGAGCAGCTGCAGCGCTGTTCTGGCAGAGGATGAAGCTGTGTGAAGCTGCTCCCCAGATAAGGAGGTGCTGCTCACAGGGAAGAGAGATTCCCTTCTCGGTGGGAACGTGATCTTTTAGAGCAGGCGGTGGTGTGAACAAGTAAAGTAGAAAATTACTGCCCTTGGTAGAAAAGTATCTCAAGAGCACGCTTGCTTAATAAAGCTGATTTCAATCCTGCATGTCGGAGTCCGTGCCTTTCCGTCTGCCACAGAGGATGAAATATTGTGGGAAGGAGCGGGTTCCTTCTGCGTGCGTGGGAATGCCCAAAGCTGTTGTAGCCCGTCTGTGCCGATCGCCGCAGGATGGGAGAATCTGTAAAAGAGAAGAAACCTGCCCGGGCTGGGCACTGCGTCGCCCCCGCCGGGACCCCCGGCTGCCGAAACCCCGGTGCTCCACGCGTGCTCTCGGGGGCGGGGGGGTGTCTTTGGAGACTTGTACGGCTTTTATAAACATTCAGCGTTTGCAGGCTGAATCACAACAGACCGAGGCACCTGGAGCATCCCTCGCACCGCTGCCCTCTGCTGCAGCTCGCACCCAAACCAGCAGCTTTTGTGCTCGAACGTGGCAGCGAAGCGGAGGCGCAGCGCCTGTGGCGGGAGGGCTCGGGGACGCGGTGGACGGCGTTGGGGCACAGCGCTGCTCGCCCCTTCGCGGCTGGGGGTGGGGTGCGCCCGCGTTTGCGCATTCGGGTTGGTCAGCAAGTTGCCTCCAGGCCAAAAGAAATGGTTAGTTAAGCTGCTGAAAGCAGCGTCCTCTCTCCCCCGCCCTGCGTTCATTGATTAATTATGAAACTGTAATTAGGAAAAAAAATCAAATTAGCATTGCAGACGGAGAGGTGGGGAGCGCAGCCCGGCGTCTGCCTGGAGAGCTTAAGGGTATGGGGAACTGTGGAAAAGAGGCTACGGAATACTCCTCTTTCACCAAAAAAAGCCCCTCTTTATTGAAAAGCGAAGGTACGGAGCTTCAGCTCGGGCAATGCGAGCACACGAGCCCTGCCTGCAACACCTGGGGGGATGAGGCAGGCGATTCCTTAGATTCTGGTGGTAAAATCTCTCCTGCCGAACTCCCCGACGGCCCACTGCTGTGCTTATAACCCAATTCCTCTCACAGTTTTCATACGTTCTATTGGGATTGGCTATATTCTGTAGGTAAGATGGGATTGATTACATTATAATCTGAAAAGGGAGTTGGCGACCGTGTGATTTAATAAATGTTACTATAAAAAAGTGTAGTTCATAACTTGTCATCGCCGTTTTCTGGGGAAGCCCTCGGCAGCAGCGGAGCTGTGTGTCCAACCGCGTATGTTGTAATCTTGGTACGGCATAGACTTTGGCTGGACATGGCGACGGGGGGAACAGTAAGGCAGCACGTATTTTGAGAAACAAGGTGGGTGCACTTATGCTGAGGCCTCAGGTTGTTTTTTTTTATGTGGTAAATTGTGATGAAAATAAGGCATCCTTTCCCACCTTCAAAAAGCAACAGCAGCTAAAAAAGCAGCTGTACCCTACAGTCATCCCCACTCCACTCGTAACCTTTATTATGTGGCATCATTTATGTACATGTGAGTGTAAATGAGAATAAAATTCCATCCTTGAAAATGAAAAACGAGCCCCTGCAATGAACTACAGACTCAGTGTCAATCCCATGCAAAATAATGGCACACAAAATTCCGGACTCCGGGAAGAAATAGGAGCCAGGGACTGGATTCCTATTAGCCTCGATCAGGCAGGCTTCAGGGGCAGCGGCCCCGGTCGGACGAAGCAGCTCCTCCAAACGGGCAGGTGAAAAAGCAGCGCTGTGTCAGGCACTGGTGGGGTGGTTGGTTTGGGAAGGTCAGCAGAGCTGCGGTGAGGTGGGAGAGAGGATGCGGTGAGGTAGGAGAGAGGATGCAGTGAGGTAGGAGAGAAGATGCGGTGAGGTAGGAGAGAAGATGCTGTGAGGTAGGAGAGAAGATGCGGTGAGGTAGGAGAGAAGATGCCGTGAGGTAGGAGAGAGGATGCGGTGAGGTAGGACAGAAGATGCGGCGAGGTAGGAGAGAAGATGCGGTGAGGTAGGAGAGAAGATGCCGTGAGGTAGGAGAGAGGATGCCGTGAGGTAGGAGAGAAGACGCGGTGAGGTAGGAGAGAAGACGCGGTGAGGTAGGAGAGAGGATGCCGTGAGGTAGGAGAGAGGATGCCGTGAGGTGGGAGAGAGGATGCGGTGAGGTAGGAGAGAAGATGCCGTGAGGTAGGAGAGAAGACGCGGTGAGGTAGGAGAGAGGATGCGGTGAGGTAGGAGAGAGGATGCGGTGAGGTGGGAGAGAGGATGCTGTGAGGTGGGAGAGAAGATGCTGTGAGGTAGGACAGAAGATGCGGTGAGGTAGGAGAGAAGATGCCGTGAGGTAGGAGAGAAGACGCGGTGAGGTAGGAGAGAGGATGCGGTGAGGTAGGAGAGAGGATGCTGTTGGACTGAGCGGGCAGGTCCCTCCTGCGGCTGAGCCCCGGGGTGCTGCTGCTCTCCCTCCTCCTGCTGGGGACACCAGCCGTTGCCGCCAAGCTATGCGATTGTAAGGAGGAAATTAAGAGGAGTTTCCCGTAGTACTGCTCAGGAGGGAATCACAGGTGGAGGTGCAGCGGGAGCCCCAGGAGCCCCCGGGTATTTCTGTTATTCTGGGAGCGTACGTAACCGGTTCCTTAACCACACCGCAGCAAACCACCCTCACCCCGTCAGTGCCTCCTGCCCTCTCCCTCCCTCCAGCCCCCCGTGGCGCGGAATGGCGGTCCGGCTGGTAATAACTGCACAGGGAAAGGGGAAATAAAGCCGGGATAAAGCAGTGGGTTTACCTCTGCGCGCAGCGCTGGTAGGACCCTCGCGAGGCCATTATGTCTTGTTCCACTGTTCACATTTCAGGATGATTCAGCTATTCCTCAAAAGAGAGAAACAAATATTACCTAGGAAGCCTTCCAAAAATTAAGCTTGTGGTGCTCAAATCATCTGCAGAGAAAGATGAAGAGGTCATTTATCACGTACGGGTCCTTAGTCATAGAAAAGATACTGGATAGCAAGGGGGATGTTCAGTCTTGCAGACAAAACCGTAATAAGATCTGATTTCTGAAAGCGGGATTTTGTGGACTGCAATTTTGAACTCGGATGCTGTTTCCCGGCAGCAAGGGGGTATTTAATCTCCGGGAGCGCTCACCAGACGTGGCAGTGCCAGCATCACCGGCGGTTGCCAGGAGAAGAGTGGACAGCCTTCTGAAACATGTCCTTTAGTCAGGCTTCTGGGAGAATTTCTACAGCCTGTGACTACCGGAGCTCGGATGAAATTATCCTGTGGCCCCTCTGGCCAAATATTCCACAAATCTGTTAACACGCTTGAATTCCATTGATATCAAATTCCGTGCTCCATAGCCACGGCTTACGTGTACAATCACCGGGAAAAATTTTCCAATTGTTTGCCATTAGGACATACAGTTTTATCAAAATTAAAATATCTGACAAAATGCTATAGGTTTGGGGGTTGAACATGGTAGGCAAAACCTGTAACGGAGAAGGCGAGACTGACAGCCGGAGTTAATGGTTATCCTAAAACCAGGAGGAGAGGGGCAGAGCTGGAGCTGCGGGAGGAACCCCGTGGCCGGGAGCCTGAGCGTGAGGGGAAATGTGCTGCTTTTGTGAGAAGAGGACACTTGAAAAGGATGTGGATGATAAAGGGCAAATAAAACCTCATGGGGAAAGGCAGAGGAGGAGGAAGGCGACGCTTGCATTAAGCGGCGGAGAAGAGAGTAGACTGTGCTGAGCTTTGCCTTGGAAAAGAAATTTTGTTCCTCTGTGTGAACTGAATGAAATCCTATTACTTCAGTTCCAGATTCCTGCCTGTGGCAGGGCTGTCAGTGTGTTTGCTTTGGAAATTTGTATTTGGGGAAATCTGATTACAGTTGCTTATACGATCCGGCTTTTCTGCTGGATCCGCGTGGCACTCTGCTCCCAGGACCTACGGGAGCAGTGCTGAAGGACCGGCAGCAGAGCATCCCAAGAGCTCCTCATCCCCACCGAAATTAATGGTATCGTATTTCTAATCCGTTTTTATCGGTGGCGGTAATTCAATCCGGCGCTGAACCATGAGTGGATATTTCACCCACCCATTTGCTGGTGGTGGGCGCAGGGAAGAGACTGGACCAACTGTAACCCTGACCCTGGCACAGCACTGGGAGACCTCCTCTGCCTTGCTTTGGTTCGTACTGGCCGCCCGGGTGCCCTGGTGGCGGCGCAGAGGGCTCCAGCCGCCTCCGCTGTGTTTAGCAACAAGTTTGAGGCAGATAAAAATCCCCTGGAGAAACAGCGTTAGGTGGTAGGTGTGAAAAATCCCTCGGTGGTACTGCTTCAGTAATGCCAAAACTCGAGCAAATCTCTCTCTTTTTCTACCTTCAGAGGTGCAGAACCTCAAATAAGAAGTTTAATGCTGTTGGAAATCTTACACCATAACATTTACTTCATCTGGAAAATATTTTCACGTTTCCGAAGAGACACTGTGTCAGTCAGTTGTATATATTTACTTGTGAGAAGAACTGTTTTGAGTTATTTGATTCCTTCACTTGACTTTCTGGAAGTACGTTCTTGAAGGATAAAGAAATAAATAGCTCAGATTTAGGAAGATATTTTGAAAATATTGTAGACCGACTGAAGCCACTGCGTATGGCACATTACTCATGATGTTCTGCTCTCAGATGGATTTCTGCCTTTTGGATAGGATGATCCCTCACCAGCTGCCTTTAGGGAGCAGATTTATTTTTCAGACTCTGTACATAAAAATAACAGTTCCTGACAATGTTTTGTCTATCGCCGAACTGTGATGTTAATATTTGACTCGGGCTGGGCTGGGGCAGGGGGGGAGACCTGTATTACCAACGCCCGATCATGGTATGGGGGACCCCGAGGAAGGGTCATGCCATGGCATAAATCTGCAGGAGGAGGTTGAGTAATGGGTTCATCGCATGGATCTGCAAAGAAATCTGATTAATAAATTATCCCTTTACATGGAAATAACTCTCCTGTATGTTTCAGCTCCTAAAAACGCTCTGTAACGACTGCGTGCTTTTCCAGGTCATCAGGTGAAGGAGGGAAGAGTGGATTGGTCTTTGAGGTCCCTTCCAACTCTAAGCATTCTGTGATTCTATGATTTGATTCTATGATTGTCACCTTTGTGAATCAGATTATGACAAATTCAGAAGTACATCTCTGTTCAAGTGATCGCGTAAACCTGCTTGAACCTCAAAGGCGGTAGTGCCAACCTTCACTGCTTTAGGGAAGGTTCAGCCCTCCCCAGACCTTCATTTTCCCTAAAAACAATGTTTCTCTGCTAATTAAAAATACTCTGCATAGACTCTTAAATTTTCTGTGCTCACAAATGCATAGGCACAAGCGAGCACCGAGAATTCCCAGCTTTTTGAAGTCTGTCTGACCCCAACTCTTTTCTAGGACTGAAATACTTCCAGTCACCGGACCAGGGAAGGGGCTGGAGAACATCCGCAGGTGGAGATCCCAAAGCACACGAAACTGCTCTGTGCATGGGAAAAAGCTCTGTACTTTTAAAGTACATTGAAGGGATGCTAAAAATATACTCCAGGTTGCAAAGGTGGCTGTATGAGTTCAGATGGTAGGATTTTGGCAAACCAGTGAGACGAGACCGTGGCATTCAGGAGAGTAAAGCTCCAGTTGGGCAGACTTTGGTTAGGAAAATCATAGAATGGTTGGAGTCAGAAGGGACCTTAAAGATCATCTAGTTCCAGCCCCTCTGCCGTGGGCAGGGACATCATGGGAGATCATAAACATTTTTTTTCTCATTTTATTGGTACCCATTTACCTTGCAGAGCACTTTGCTTTTAAAGCAGTCGTTACAGAAGGCTCCAGAACACCCACATGTAAAAATCTGTATCTTTCCCTGATATCTGTGCAAAAGTTGTTATTTATCATATAGAGAATAGTGCTTTTCAGAGACGTCAGTAGAGCATGCCTCGTTACCCATTGATTCCATTTCTATATCTAATGTGATAACGAGACATAGAAAGCAATACATATTTCTTTAGAAAGAAAGATTCATTCTGAAATCCAGAATTCCTGCCTTCATGGCTGGGACGCTGCGTTCCTTTCCTCCCTGTGTGACGTTACAAGAAGTAAAGCATTCCCTTAGGGTTAAGCCATTTAATGCTTTCCATCATTTTCCATCCATGTGGAACTCTGTTCTCTTGTGCCCAGATGTATAAATAGTACAGAAAATGGAGTGAAGCGAAGAATTCCCCTGATGAAATGAAAGAAAAAGATCTAGCTTATTTTTTCTTGGCCATGTTGCTACTGCAAGCCTAAAAGCAATACAAAGCAACCAAAATAGATGCATTTTAGCCTTCTCCGTGAACAGATGTGACTCTCCAAGTACAGACAGCGTAGATGTAATAGGCATCGTTATTTTTAAAAGTACAAGAAAACTTTATTTTAATCTTCTTTTCAAACTGTCATGAGCAAGCTCAACCTTCTCTTAAACAAGAGCATCCATCAGTAGCAGTTTACTGGGAACTCGATAACAATGCCCACTCCACACAAAATAGAGGAAATGATTCTTTTTTACTTGTAGCATTTGGAATCCTTGGCTCAGCTTCTGCGAACGTGATGGAAATAGCTGTGGTCACACCCCAACGAGGTTTTTGCATAGTTATATTTCACTAACCGCGTGTATTTTTAGCCGCAATGGCAATAAGGGTGTCCCCGCGCTCCTCAGCCATCCACGCTCTGGTGGGATTGCGCTCGTTCCAGCAGCTCTCCGTTACAACTTTCTCCTTGTTTCGTTCCAGTTTCTCCGAAGATATTCCGTATTTCGACCGACATCGTTGTGAACGAAGGCAGCAACGTCACGCTGGTGTGCCTGGCCACGGGGAAGCCGGAGCCTTCCATTTCTTGGAGGCACATCTCTCCCTCCGGTAAGCACTGCCGCCCGTCACCTCCAGCTCTCCGCCACTAACAGGTTTTGCATTTTCAGTTTTCGGAAGTGTGACAGCATCATTTCTGTAACGTCTTAAAAAGCGTGTGCTTGACTAGACTTTGAGAAAATAAAAGCTGCTTCAGATTTCAGCCAAGAGCAGTGAAAACTATAATACTACTGTAATATGGGAACGCAGAAATAAAGGCACCCTAAATATGAGGATATTTTTAAGCTCGTTTTAACGGGCTGCAGGCATTTATCAAACAATCCCAATTAAAAGCAAACCAAGGAAATAATCAAGAACTTGCTCTAGCAGGGGAGTGGGACTAGATGATCTCTAGAGGTCCGTTCCAACTCTGAAAATTCCGTGATTCGGTGAAGAGCACGCAGGGCTGCCTGGAAGCATGAGTGAAAGTTAAAACCATGAACGCATCATGCAATAGATTTATTTTAGTGTACCTACCGTTGAACGATTATTCCGTCATACAGCCTAGTTTATGAGAACGGCTTTATTGAGCAAATGAAATTACGTGTATGATAAATGACAACCAAAACAGCATAGTTTCCATTGAATATTTCCGTCTATACTTTTAACCCCTGATAAGGCGTTGAAAGGGACGCTTTCGGCGCAGGCTGCAGGCGCCTCTGCGGGGGCAGCGCGGGGTCTGCCGGGCACCGAGCGGGGCCGTCCCCACGCCGCCTCTCACCGCTGCCGCTCTGGGGGTCCGGGGGGGTCTTGCGCTGCTGACAGGCGATGCGCCCTGCTTCCAGCTGGCTGTCGCCGGCAAGGCGGGTGTTGCTCTGGTTCTTTTCGAGGGGCTCTACGACGAGAATTGATTTTGCAGTGAAGGTCTTTCTGTTTCCTCACACAACTTTTATGAAATCCATGTAATTGCGGGGAAGAAACATGGACTGTCACGGCTTACCGCGGTGTCTCATCGTCCTCAGTAACGGTTTGCTTTACAAAGCAAGATCTGAAAAAAAATCCCCAACTTTTGACCTTTAAGACAATGACAATGAATTTTGCTTGAAGTGTCCATCAAGGGACTCCGGAAAAAAATTCAGTAGTAGCAGAAAATGGATTTTAACTAAATGTCAAATAAAATTTTATTGGAAACCGTGGTGATTCTTTAGAGTAATAGCTTAAAGCATTAGATCGTCTACAGAAAAGAGCTGTTACAATTTTCCTGGAGAGGCAAAAAGCAGAGAAGGGGAATTAGTGCACTCAGGCTGGAGAAGGGGTCTGAGGAGGAATCGGATCCTCCTCATCTTGAATTCAGACAAAATTAGTGCGCGTAATCACAAGGGCTTTCAGTGAGCCCACTGATTTTGTATCTTGACCAAAGGACTGAGAACGAGGACTGAGAGGAAAAAATGTGATCATGTAGCTGCGGACCCATTACGTGTACCGCAATGAGGACTGAAAATGAAATTCGAGGACAAGACTAATCAAGGATGCCGTGGTGCAGGGAGAGTCAATCAAAGCGCTCGCGGCGCAGCGACGGCGCGCTCTCGCCAAGCGCCGGGCACAGCAAACCGCGGGCAGACGGGTACGTTTTCTTACCACCGAGGATTTAAGGGCAGGCGGTTACAGCCTGTGTTTCCCTTCCCATCCCCGAGACCTGCTTCGTTCTGCCTTCACAGCCCTTCTTGGACCCAGAGGAGAGAGCATCGCGCATTTACCGTGCACTCGCTATTTCATCCTCTCTGCCGCAGCATCTTGACCAAGTAGCTGGCAGGTAATCCTGCAAATCCCATACACCTTCTCCTTTTAGGATTGTCCTTGGGGAAGGGCGGCTTGTTGGACTGGTTTTGCCGCATCCCCTACTCTCTCGCCAGGAAGCAGCAGGTTAGATGAAACGCAAACACGCGCTTAATAAATTTGGTACTCAAAAAAAAGAGAAAAGCACAGAACTGAACCACAGACTGGCTGAGGTGGGCAGGGACCTCAGCTGGTCCAACTCCTGCTCAGAACGTGTCCAGTTGGGTTTGAATAGCTCCACGGATGGAGGTCCCACAGCCTCTCTGGGCAACCTGTCCCAGTGTGTGATCACACTCACAGTAAAAAAGCTTTATTTCATGTTTAAATGGAATTCCTGTGAGCCCAGTGCCTCTTGTTCTGTCACCTGCACCTCTGAGGAGAGTCTGGATCCATCTGCTTTACACCCCCACCAGCTGCAGGATCCCCGAGCCCTCTCCTCTCCGGCTGAGATCCCACCTCCCTCAGGCCCGACGCTCTGGCCCCTTCGTCACCCTCATGGCCCTCCACTGGACTCGTTTCAGGATGTCCATGTCTCTCTTGTCCGGAGGGGCCCCTGAGGACACCCGTTGTAAAACAGTGGGACGTGCCCCTAGGGCCGGCTTGCTGCCTGGGGTGGCACTGGAAGTGGCTCCTCACGGCACAACTGGTTTACTTCACCTCCAGATGCATTTCCACTGGTGCTCATCAACGGCTCAATCTTGTTTATGGGCAAAGAGGAGGTACACCTGATAAAATAATAATAAATGCTTGTTTTATATATGTAATTGAGGTTTTAACTCAGGAATCATTCTTAGCCTAGTTCTAATGTTCACTGCCCATGGTGAGGGTGTTGGGCTAGGTGATCTCTGAAGGTCCCTTCCAACACAAACCATTCTGCGAGTCTATGACATACCAAAAAAAGAAAGAATACTGATGCAATTAAAGTTTTTATAGAAGCACTTACTTTCTATCCCTTCTCCTGGCGATTAGCACACCCTTCCCTGCCCCATGGGGGCTGAAGGTGGGGGGCTTCATTCTGGTGGGGGGCTGTTAGGGTGAGTTTCAGCATCCAGTATCCTTCAGGGGGAGGAATACGATGTTCACGGTGGCAGTTTCTTCTTCCTCCCTCTAGGATGCGTTTGGGGTCATTTTTAGATGTTTGCTATCATGCTGTTACACCTTTGCCCTTCCTCCATCGCTCCGCAGCGCCACATCACATCCCAATTCACGGTCTGTGCTGCCTCCTGGGTATGTCCGATGTCGCTCCCTTGTTCTCGATACCCCTGAACCCCACTTTGTCGAGCTCCAAACCTGCACTTCTTTAACCGACCGTGGGTGAGCTGTTCATGGCCGGGGGGTCTCCTGCATTACTCCGCTTTGCATCATCATCTAACAGCCGTAAATGCCTCGTTACACACAGGAAAAGAACCGAGAAAGCTGCAGGCAGGGCAGGACAAGCCCAGGCAGGGACAAGCCTCAGCGCTGAGGCCCGGCAAACTCATTGCGGGCGCCGCATTGCAGGGCTGCACCGTGACAAAGCCCGTTTCTTCCCAGCGCGGAGGACGGATGCGGCCGCTGCAGAGCACCGGGACCTGCCGTGGGTGTCCCCCGGTTGACGAACGGAGAGAACTCTGTCCGGACAGGAAGAACACCGGATCCAAATAACTTTTTGCTCAAAAATCTTGTAAAATGTGATGGAAGCAAACACCCGGTTTACAGACTATGTTCTGTTCTCTGGTCTACCAAATAAAGAAGAATTTTTCCATTTCCGTAACACTGTACCACTTCTGTGCTCAGGTGTATGTTCTGGCGCACGGACAGTTATAAATGGCGCTCAAATCCAATTAAATATCAGTCTGGCAAACAGGAAGCCTGGATTTATTAGAAAACAAAATGCAAGAGAATTGAAAACACCAGATTTCTGCCACAGTTTATATTCTGTCTGCAGCAAATTACCTTTATCTAAACCCGAGCTTCGTCTGCACTTTATAATTTCTACCAGTTTTCTCCTGTAATTCCCAGTGGCACTAATGAGGCTTACATGCAAGCGTCACACCTAGAATACAACACTCAATTATATTAAGGAATCATATTTAGAATATTCTGAAATTGTTTGTCAAAGCTGCTACTAAAAGATAAGAAACTGAAATCTCTGAATACAAATGATTCAATGTAGACTAATTCCGAAATATTATCGTGATTTGCATCACTGCAGCCTTTACTTGGCCGAGGTCGGATTCCATTTTCTTGAACAAGAGATAAAATGAACCTTTCGTAGGAATGAGAATAAAATGTATTTAGAGGTGATTTTTAACTTAGTACATAAATTATTTGCCTGGAATCTTTATTGTGCATGTTTAACTTGCAGTCATTATGTAAATGCTTTCATTATATAAATATTCATTATACAAACCCATTATGTAAATCCAAAAAATCTACACATTCAGTGTAACACCACAAGAAACGTGGGGCTGCAGTTTGTAATCTGCAAATCTCGTATTGTTGAAATGTCATCTGAATAAATTGCAGGTATTACTTATTTTGTTCTGACATTTAAGAGCAAAGTGCAGCATCGATAGTTTAAGAATGAAACCGGAATTTTAAAGAATTAAGGTCTGCCTGAAACGTAACTCCGGCTTTTAGCGCCCGTGTGCAGAGCGTGTGTGTGTTACGTTGCGGGTTTTGAAAATCGAGCTCTGCGGGTGCTGCCAGGAGCGGCGACAACAAAAGACATTCAGAAATCTTTTGATAGAACGTTCAGGTGCTGTATATTGAAATTCTTTTCCGCTTTGGTTTTGACAAAACTTTCCAAAGGCGAGTTTGCCCAGCGGGGAGGGACCGGTGGCCCCCGGGGGGCTGGAGATGGCCGACCGGGCGGCCGCGCTCCGACCGCGCAAGCCGGCAGGGACCGGCGGCGGAGCGGCTTTGCTGCTCGGGGCAGGCGGACGGGGAGAGCCCGGCATCCCCTGTGCTCGGCGGAACGTCAAGGAGGTTAAATTCTAAAGTTTCCAAAAGTTTTATGGAAAAAACGAAACTTTTTCTACCTGACTCCCATCAACCAAAACGGCACTTCTTGAAAATGCACACCATAGGCTAACGATCAGGGTATAGAGGGTCTTTATTTGTTTATGTTTGAATGAAGCAAACGGAGAGGAGCGGGGTGTCCCCCCCGTCCCAGCAGGCTGCTTTGGCGCTCGCCGCTACGGCACACGCAGAGGGGGCTCGGAGCGGCCGCTCTCCCATGGGAAGGGGGTGGTGAGAGCCAGCAGAGCCGGTCGGATCGGGCAGACGTGTACGGTTGTGTTTTGCTGAACTAGCTAAATATCTGGGTGGATGCTGGGGGAAACAAGGTGCTTCCGATGAAGCACATCTGCATTGAGACAACAGGGACCAGGATGGGTTTATATCACAGAATTACAGAATCATTATGGCTGGAAGAGACCTTTAAGATCATCAAGCCCAACCATCAACCCCACACTGCCAAGCCCACCACTAACCCACGTCCCTCAGCACCACGGCTGCCCCTCTGTTAAACACCTCCAGGGATGGCGACTCCACCACTGCCCTGGGCAGCCTGTGCCAGGGCTGGACAGCCCTTTCCGGGAAGACATTTCTCCTAATAGCCATCCTAAACCTCCCCTCTCCTCAAGGTGCAACTTGAGGCTGTTCCCTCTTGTCCTATTGCCTGTCACTGAGGACACCAACAATATCAAATAGAGCGAGAGAGAGGAGCATAAGAACATTGCAAGAGTAGCCTCACTTTTGGCTTTGTTTAGAGTGCTTGACTTCGCAATCATAACATTTACCACAAGTGTTGTTAGATGAAGTTTCCTATGTTTCAACCAAATATTTTCACTCTGGTGGGTTGGTGTTGGCATCGCACTGCTGCCCAGGGCATGGCCGGGCTCCACACATATGCTCTGCAGCACTGAGCCACGTGCAAGACCTGAGGGCAACCAGGAGCTTCACAAAATTGCCCTCCTGGTCCAAACTGCAGTGCTGCTCCAGAGGCACCCAAAGTGCACGAACTCAACCCCCTCAAATGCAGGACGCCTGGTGGAGCTCCCCTGGAGTGAACCCCGCGTGGTCCTACCACGAGCGGGAGTTCAGCCCACACAACCAGGACAGATCTGCTCTGAAGCAAAGCCACCCCAGACCCCACACATGGTGGATATTTGGTCCTCAGCACCGTTTTAATCTCCACATCCCCTCCTGTTCCGCTGCACTACCCGCTAGCGCAGACACTGAGCACCGGGGGCCCAAGACGGAGGCTGATGTGGGGATGTCCATTTTGGTAGCGGGGTTCACAGCTGATGGCTGCAGGCAAAAAAAAAAGGAAGAAAAAAATAAGATTGAGACATAGGAATCTCCTGGTTTATTTGCAGTTGTGTGTAGTGTGTGGCACCGTTTCCTGTCTGTACCATCGCGGCTCCTCTGGCTCGTTCGTGTTGAACAGTCCCCCTCTGCCTTTGTCACAGCTCAGCCCGGATCCTCCGCGCCGACCCTGCTCGATTCCAGTTTCACCTTTTCCAGTTCGTCCCTGCTCTCTTGCCCTTTTCTCACAGTTTTATCCCCATCGCTTCCAGTCTAGTTTCTAGTTATGCTCCTAAAACGTGAGGATAAACTGGATGTATGTGTATGCACACGTTTGGGAGAGCAGATTTTCAGAAATCATTAATTTAGCTGAATGAAGACAGATTTTCCCATGTCGAGTGAAAGGCAAATCCCTGGCACCAGGACACTCTTGTGTTCATTCAGTCCTGTTTCCAGAGAACAGTGACACTGAAGTGTTTAAAAAAAAAAACCCCAAAAAGCCAAAAACACCAAACAAAAAACCTATAAGAACTGTTTAGCACATGCAAAATAACAGATTTTTCACTAACACTGAGGAAAGCTACACTTTTCCAGAAATTAGCCGGAATTTAGCTTCGAAGATATTCACGTGATGAGTCCTCTCCTTCTCCACCAGGTTCCATCTGCCGCCGGGGCGCGTGTGCGTGAGTGTGATATGGCTGAACTGAATCTAAAGCCCGTCCTATTGTTTCTGGACAGCCCTAAAGCTGTGAAGATGTATTGCATTACTGCATCATCATAGCAATGTCGTTCTGACGATATATTAGTGTAATACATCTTCGGAGCACTCAAATGATAGGGCTGTCTGGGAGGAAGGAGTCTAAGAGCTGATTCAATTCAATTGCAGGACAAAAGGCGATGCGGGTCCCTGAACGGGCGGTGTCATCCCTGCAAGACCCCTCCTGGAGCAGAGCGCTATGGAGAGCTGCTGCGGGGGGAGAGGAGCAACGAGGCTTTTGTAAAACTTGTAGCTAAATCCCGAGAAACAAACGAAGCTTGATACCAGCACAGCTAAAGCCGAATATTTTCTTCCACTTGCAGTTCTGGTGGAAAACCACCGTTTTTCAGATGTTATCCACACGTGACAGAAATGAGAAGTATTTTGTTGAAGTGCCAGTGGCCTGAACCTGGATTTTCAGGCTGAAAATACTTAACTGATGTGAATTATTATCAGATTTCCAGGGCTTTGTCCGCGCACAAAGTCTGAGCTCGCCTTTTAAAATGATCCGTCTCTTGCTTCAAAATAGTTTTAAAACTAAAAGTCTTAGAAGCAAAAGATTCTGACTGCTGTCTTTTGTCCTGCTAAATTCTAAACATTTAAGAGATACCGTTGCTGATGAGGGTTATTTCACACCACTGTTTCCCTCTAATGTATTTGCAATTGCGCATGATATGATTTTCAGCCTATGAGAAGCTGCTCTCATCCCCCCCCCCACTCAGCTGCTGCCTTTGCCCAGTGAAGGTACTCCCAGCACCAGTACTGGTTGTGAGAAGGACCTCACCATTGAACCACGTCTTCCCAACTTCATAATTCAAAGTCCAATCAGCAGGTGCTTCAAACATCCTGGCAATACTGCCATCCCAAAAGACCTCCTTCGCCCAAGCTGCTTTGTCCCGGATAGCTTTAAATTGGTGACTGTTGTTTCCTGGTTGGTGGGTTTGGGTTTGCATTGCCTGGAGTCGCTGTTCCGCTGTCTCCCTCTCTAAGTGATCCCAGCCCAGGGCAGTGGTGGAGTCGCCATCCCTGGAGGTGTTTAACAGAGGGGCAGCCGCGGTGCTGAGGGACGTGGGTTAGTGGTGGGCTTGGCAGTGTGGGGTTGATGGTTGGACTCAGTGATCTTAAAGGTCTCTTCCAGCCATAACGATTCTATGATCTCGTTTCCCCAGCAGCATGGTAAGAGCCATACAGGTAATGAAGGGTTTTCTCACATCGGAGCTATCGCTTCATCAAGGTGATGTCCTGTAGGAGACCAACCTTTGAGGCCGGACCCCATGACGTGCTCACGGGTGTGCGGTGGAGCGAGCTCCCACCCCACGCGAGACATGGCGTTCCGAGTGGCAATGACACACAGCCACCTTTCCTAAACGGAGGTAGATTTATTGCCGCATTATACCAAAAGCGAAGCTAGATCCCTTTAGGTGTCTTAGAAGCAGAATGTAAAATAATTCAGTGATTTAACCTGATCAGCAATGACAGTGATTTGCCTCCCTTATGCCATCATTACTCATCTTGCAGCCAACAGCTTCATTACGGCGCGAGCGCTGTGCTCCTCGTTCAGGTGAAGCATTACCGGACTGAGCCGAAACATCTGTTCCTTGCAACCGAGCTGGACGTGTTTGGAGACGAGCCAGGAAACCTTCAGAGATAGACGGGGCCAGGGAGGAGCAGCAGTGCCGGGCTAAGATTGACCGTGATGAGGGAGGTTTTCCTTGTGCGGGGGGAGTGGAGGAGATAAGCAGGGGAGTCCTGCGCATTGATGTCGGCTCCTCTTCTACTCCACTTAGCCCCTGGCATCTGCCGGTGGTGTCTGTCCCAGCTTCGGGAGGAGGGAAGGACAGGGACATGCTGTCGGCTGTCCTGAGCCACCAGAGAAACCTGCAGATTGTCTCTTGGCCGTGTGTTGCACATGTTGGCACCAGCTGGTTTCAGAAGCAATGCCTTTGACGCCAGCATGTTCCACTGGCAAAAATAACGTTAATTTAAGGCTCAGATGCCTTTGGGCTTTACAAAGCTTTCATGTCCTGCTCCTAGAGTGGGTTTATGGAGAAAAACCCTTCTTTATCTGCCTTCATAAAGGATGTGCCTCTTGCCTGTCCTCATTCTGCGCCGTTGGAGGAAGCCACTCAGCGCTCAGCTCAGGGTTAACAGCTCTGGCTTACGGGACTTTACACAAGCCCGTTGCTTTGCATTTTTTATTGACCGGAGATGCTGGCTTCTCCGAATCCGCAGCTCTGGCTGGGACCTCCAGGAGTCAGGAGATCTGCCCGTCTGGTGGCCTGGCACGTTCCCTCTTCGCACTGGAGTCACAGCGCAGGGCCTTGGGCTCGCACGGGCTGGGCTGCGCGCCTGAGCGATCAGTGCCGCCGCAGGAATTCGTGCTGCTCGTGCGGTATAGGATGAGTGGCTGCAACACAGCCCTCTTGGCATGCAAAGCTCGTTGGGTGGTTGAACATCCTAAACGCAAGAACTCGCACCGCTGCCTCCTACCCAAGCGCTTCCTCGGCTGCTAACGTGCTGCTCCGAGCTGCTCCCGCGTGCGGCCAAGCCAGACCTCCCTGCAAAACACCCAAGGCGCGTGTCCCCTGGGACACGGGATGGCTCGAGGGGGACTCAGGGTCTGTCACCAGCCCTTACACGAGAAAAACCATGTGCACTCCCTCTTTTCAGCCTGGAGAAGAGAAAGCTCCAGGAAGACCTTATTGCGGCCTTGCAGTCCCTAAAGGGGCTCCAGGAGAACTGGGGAGGGACTTTTTACAGGGGCATGGAGTGATGGGACGAGGGGGAATGGCTTCAAACTGGAAAAGCGGAGATTTAGACGAGATATTAGGAAACAATTCTCTCCTGTGCAGGTGGTGAGCCCCTGGGGCAGGTTGCCCCGAGAAGCTGTGGCTGCCCCATCCCTGGAGGTGTTCAAGGCCAGGGTGGACGGGGCTTGGAGCAACCTGGGCTGGGGGGAGGTGGCCCTGCCCATGGCAGGGGGTGGCACTGAAGGGTCTTCAAGGTCCCTTCCAACCCAAACCGTTCTATGATTCTGTGATTCTATGCACGGGACAGCTAAATACCACACCAACGGGCACATGGTGATTGCGTAGATGGATTGGTCCACCCTACAACTGTTAGGGGACTTGAAGTTTTGTGATTAATATTTTATATGAATTTAATGGCCTGGCCCCTGATCCTGGAGGAAGTTTTTCAGTTGGGAAAGGCATCGCATGTCATTAAATCAATAGTTCCCTGATATCAGATGCACAGCTGGCAGCCGGCCGAGAACCCACGGGGAAATGGTGTGGAGCTCTAGGCGGAGTAAATGAGGGGATTAATTAACAATTTAAAGACAGCAGTGCAAACACTAGTACTCAATATAAACTGCTTATTGTGATTCTTTCCTTTGCCTTTGGATAAACCAAAAATAAGGAACATCCAAAATCCCTCTGCTCCCATACAAAAGACGGTGTCTTTTGGTTGCAGGTTATGGGACTTTTGGCCTTCTTTCTTTTTGACGATAGTTGTAAGTACCATTCTTGGGAGATTTAGTATTAGAATCCAATTAAGTGACATTCAGTATCACGATCCATTGCTCTGGAGTCAAGTGCCATTACACCGTCCGTGGTCAGGGGGTTTCTGAGGAAGACTTCTTAAAAAATCTCATTTTTATCAGGACCGTTCCAGAAGTTTGAGCATCCCTTCAGGAACAATTAAAGGTATTCTTAGAAATCCTCATGTCTTCTTAAAATGTTTAAACAGGCTGGGGAAAAAAAAAAAATCTTGTTAAAATACAGTTGTCAGGAGAAGATTATTCAAACTGGTCAAATAATTGGGTCTTTGTGAAGGAAGTGAGAAATGAGAGTGAGATTACAATCTTAGCGAAATACAGAGGTTCAAACTAAAACCATATAAAAACGTTGCACAGAAATAAGTATGAATTTTCTGACAATTTTATAACAAATAGAAAGTATTTCATGATTTTCAATAAAATTAGATGAACTCATTTAGAACTTACTAAGTGCTATGAAAATTAGAGTTTTAATACATGCTTAGTTTATTCCCTCAGATATTAGCTGATTTTTATTTGAGAAATACTGCTCTTTTGAGTGAGATTTCACCCTCTTTCCCCTTCCTTTGGTACGGTGTCCCTCAGGCCTGTTTTGGGAGATTAGTGGTCTTCTGAAGACAGCGTGCCAATTCGGGGGCCGGAACAAATTTTTGGAGAAAAGTAACAGATGATCTCAAAAATCCAACGAGATGCTCCTTTTTTTCTAGTTTACTTTTCACTGTTATTTAAAAAAAAATAAATATTATTTTTGTTACTATTATTTGTATCGTTCCCCACTTTAATGGTGGGTGTGGGTACCGAGGCGGTGGCTGGAGGGCTTTGTGGCAGCCCCAGGGAGGTGACAGCGAGCGGACAGCAGATGCCACATTCATCCCCCCCACACCTGCAGCACTTGCAGGTTTATTTCCCAGAATCATTTCTTCGGGGCATTTTTATGAATAAATCATGTTTTAAACATATCAAGAATTCTTTTTAAAATGCACGTCTTACCAAAAAATAGTGTCGCTTTTGAGGGGTATGGAGAAATATGAAAAAAAAGAGCAATTAGTGATTCATTTAACTCTAGCAATGCCTCCAGTTTGAACAAACCACAGACAGAAAAGTAATATAAAATGGGAGGGATCAACAACATGTATTTGAGCCAAACAGATAATCAGTAGAGGAGCAATAGGCGGTCGTTTGCAGGGCATCATTTTGATGCAGCAGCAGGAGGAAGGGGTGTTATAAGGCCATCAGACATCAGAAAAGCCGTGACCACAAGTTCTCCACCCCACGGAGAGCGCCGGGGGGGGGCACCGTGCCACTCCTGCCCCCATCCTCCCGCTCCCCGGCCCCGGGGCTCCCGCACCCCCCGGCTGACCGACGGACGGAGCAAGGCGCTTCCGAAAGGCGCCGCAGGCGTGGGGCGTTATTGGCAGTAAGTATCCCCTTCCCAAGAGCCAAATCCCCACATTAAGTGCGATGAATTATAAATAAGCTCAAGTGAGATTTAATCGTGTAGCTTTGTTATTAAAAAGATCGTTGCCCTGTTCTTCCCTACATGGTTTTAATTTTCGTTTTGCAGAGAAAGGGATTTTTTAGGCTGTTCTGGGGCTGGAGATGTCCACGTTCAGCTGTTGGCTGCAGCGGACCCAGCGGCCTGAGCGAGAGAGGATCTCCTGCGAAGCCCTCTCCTGCCGAAGGGCGCTGTACATGGCGTGACACGGAGGTGATCTCCCTGCTGGGGGTTGTGTCTTGTGAAAAGATCCACAAAAACCAGAGCGCAGTCTGATACACATGAAACTAAATATCCAGAAGACATAACGCGCAGGCAAACCTACTAGCTCAAGTATTTTTTTTTCTTCCAAAGTAACATCTGGTTGACTGCATCTACTCCGCAGGTGTAAAAATGGAGCTGGCTCTCCTTTATATTAATATTGGGCTGCTGAGGCAGACAAGTCAGTCCATATTCTGGAGTAGGAGCTGACCATGGCATGAAGTCTGCAAAGAGAAAATTCAGACTTCCTCCAAAACATCCTAACTCCGCGAATCTCCGACCCATGGTACAGCATGGCAGCGGTTCTGCACAGGGACAGAAACTGATGTAAATTTAGAGAATGAGGAAAACTGACTGTGAGAGCTTCTCTTGGAGGACCAACCTCCACCCTCTGCACATAACACCTCCTGATACCGGCGGAGCTTCCCGTGGCCGTGCTGTGGGCCTGCGCACAGCCGCCTCTCCGAACACCGCTCCCCGTACCCAGATATTTCACATAGAGAGGGAACCTTTCGTCTGCGCCTCTGACACTTGCAGCTCTGTCGATCTATGCGCACATCCCTTTTCTTTATCAGCACGCCTTTCTTCCAAACTGCTCTAATTGCTTTTCATGTTTCATGTTGTCAGCTGGGAGATCTCCTCCAGCCCTCAATTTTTCTGTCAGTTTTGGATTTGTTTTTTTTTTTTCCTGTACATTTTATGTGATTTTTCTTTTCAAATGTGGAGCGTGGCTTCTCTAAAGCTAAATGGCCTTCAGCGATCAATGTTTAAATGGTCCCTAATGTGATAGGGCCATTCTCCTAATAGGCAGCGAGCTGTTCAGGTTACCTGCGGTTCCTTGGAGAGGACTACATGCTCTCCAATTACAGCGCTTGGTGTAACTTCAAACCCAGAATCCATAATGAGTAGTAGAAATGGCTTCAGATCATTTTTCTGTGTGAATCCAATTGTTTTGACTTTAGATTGTTCTCAGCATCCCACAACAACTCATCTCCAGGTGCCTCCTTGCACCCTTGATCCTGCATCTCCTCCCAGCCTCCGAGACCAAGAAGGACCTTATGGATTACAGGCCACTTAAAGCATCTGGTGATAATCAGGTGGCATCACGATGGCATCGCCACTGGAGACCACCTTCTGTTCTCTCACACTGAGTCCAGTCCTCATCGTTGAGGCAGCATACGTGAGGACGAGCCCATGCTGGGATCTTCGCGTCTCCTCTCTTGCGGAGACGATTCACTGGCCTCCGAGCAGTCTCTCATGTCCACCTGTGAAGTGTCCTGAGTCCATGATAAACCAGGACTGGCATCAGCTCAGCCTCACGCTCCCCACTCTCCCAGTCCTAAATTGAGGCTGTATTGTAGTTATTTAATATCCTAGTGAATAAGAAAAAAAAAATATTCCCTTTGGCTCAGATGAAGTCCTCAGAGTTTTTTGGAGCTACCCTGGACTTGCACCAGATTTTTCTTCTTACTGACTTATGTTTAACACCAGGGGAGGAAAACACTACCCTTGCAAAAACCATCCATCCAAGCCTCTGAGAACTGGTCCATATGGCAATGTGTACGTGTGCTACACCTGATGCCAGATACCATATGCGTGGTAGGAAAACACAGTTATAATTGTGTACTCTCCTGAGGAATAACAAGTGTGATGATTTATCAGGCATCATATCACATGGCAGTAGCAGAAACCAGGCAGTCGAGCTTAGTTTCACAGGCGTTTCCCTTCCTGGCTGGAGAACCTGATCCCGTAACCTGAGATATCCAGAGCAGATTACTTACATGTCAGTATGTGTATCGGTAAGTCTAGCTGGGACATCTCCTCAAAAACCCATCAGGAATGGCCTCAGACACGAGGCACTCTCGTGGTTATGTTTCTTTTACTTCAACAGACAGTTTTTCCCATCTTTGATCAAAGGTCTTGGCTGACACGGCCTTGGGCTGGTGCTAATGAACCTTCCAGATTTCTTTTTCTCAGACACCAAATCTGATAAGTCTTTTGGCTCTGTGGCCAGTCAATTCAGCCAGACGTGATCCTGATGTCTCAATATGTCCCTAAAATGCCCGTGGTCTGCAGAAGGGCAGAGCAAGGAGCGGTCACCCCGGGGCCGTAAGACACCGCGGAAAAAAACAGTGAGAAAACTGAGCTGTCTCCTGAAACCCGTCTTCATTCACCAGTATCTTCATGCACAATTTATTCTCCCTACTGCTTAGGAATATCCTTTTTTTGAGTCGGATGTGTATGCAATGCAACATAAATACGCTTACATGTACTTATGCATATACCTCTCACATAACACGATTTGAGCTCTCCCACACAGCCATGGGAAATCTCTAGAACCGACAACAAGCTGCAGAAGATGAAATACTGTGCAGACGAGTAGGAGAGATGAAACGTGGTGTCTATCTGTTCCCTAAGAAAAATATTTATCTCTAATATTTACTAAAAGCTTGCTTGTGTGATCTAGATGCAAAATTCCTGGGGCCGTGAGGGTTTTAAAAATGACTTAATTTTCATATTTTCAGATGCGTATGTGAGTTGCATAAAACAGGTGGGGTTTACAGCCCTGTAAAAGTGTGTGCATAGTTCGCAGCATAAATTAGGTTAATAGCTCAGCGTACGATCCCTCTGAATCCGAAGGGTTATGAAGGGCGCTGACGGGCATTTTGTTGCAAATCATTCTTCCGGGAATTATTGTGGGAAGTCCCACCGAGTTTCCACTCAGCTGTGGCCGTTTGCTGTGCCGCCCTCTCCGCCCGCAGCGGCACCCCGAGGCGCGCCGACACGGGACCCCCCTTGGCTTTCCCTGCCGATACGGTTCCCATCCATGTTCTCCAGCTGGCCAGATGACTTCTTGCCCGCCCTGAGGGCTGACGTTGCTCGTGCCATAGCAGAATTGTGCCAAACGCATAAATGCGTCCCTCCGTCGTCGCTGCGGAGTGGGGCTGTGTTGGCCCCATTTAATTTTTTTGACATTTAATTTTTTTCTTTTTTCCAAATGGTTGTTGATCAGGATAGGATACATCAAATACTCCCAGAATCCACTCCACGATATTTTGGTGCACACCATATATGCGGGGAAGTACTGACGTTGGAGAGCATTACAATCTCGTAATTTAATAGTCATTTTTAACCTGACACACAGAATTTTGCATTTTATATCATTTTCTTGGTATTAGAAACAAAGAAGAGGTCTCGTTGGAAGGTCTCTCCTCTGCCCGGGCAGGTGCCCCAGTGCAGGCAGGGGCTTTGCATCCTTCACTGCTCCTCAAAGCAACAGTAAATAAAGTTTTCCTAGAAAATGATTCAACCTGGCCAAAGTGGAGCAGGATGAGGGCCATGATGTGAACAGTAACAGCGGCTTCGGTTGTAGAAGGGGGTTTTTTGTAATTTATTCCTACGAACAACACGGAAGAGAAAGAAATTAATTCCTCATGCAATGTCTCATATCCCGCAAATTATTTCATTGCATTTTATGAATGTTCACTTCAATTCACAATAATTTTCCAATTTCAGTCTTATCTTTCTACTTTACATAACCAGTGCTTACTGGGGCTCTTTCCCGTGACGGGCGTGGCATATTGTGCTT
This sequence comes from Charadrius vociferus, assembly GCF_000708025.1. Taxonomy (NCBI): domain Eukaryota; kingdom Metazoa; phylum Chordata; class Aves; order Charadriiformes; family Charadriidae; genus Charadrius; species Charadrius vociferus. Next base: position 1,017,183 of record NW_009648149.1, read on the forward strand.
ATTAATGAGCGCTATCTTGCTAAGCGATGCACTCTTATAATTGATGTTTTGAACTTTGCGCACTTTAAAACATTAATCTGTGAAGAGATAAGCAAATGAAATTCACTGCCGTGATGGACGTGGCCATAATACTGCTACTGAGTTCTCACTACCCAGTTCAGATTTTTGTCATTGCTCCGTAAGTTGCACAGTTATTAACAGTCAATTAAAAGCTTGTCTGTGTGGGAAAACTTTTTCAGCAAGTCTTTTTAACCTTCAGGCCTGCAATTTCCACCCTGTGTAGGCATGACTGCCGTGATGCATTGTTTGAAGATAAAAATTATATTTAACAGGTTTTGGTTTATTATGTGGCGAACGCCTTATGAGGAATGTGAAACAATTCATTTGCTCCCCACCTGGAGCGCACTGCTCAACGGATGCAGAAAGATGAACGTTGAACCAGGTGGCAGTTTGCCTCTGACGGATATCAAAAGTGCTCGCTGCGAGGCGGGAACCACAGCAGGGAAAAGCTGGGAGATGCTGGGAGTAAGCAAGCTACACGGACGTCCGTGTGTGCTACGCATCCACCTCAAGTGGAGATAAATGAGCTCTTGAGTCGTATCACTGTTCTTGCTCTCTAAAATAGTTAATAGTTTCAGATACAACATACCAAAGAGTCACATATTTCACGTTGGTTTACATCAGACAAACCTCTCCCTGGTTTCAGCAGCGCTCCCGCTGACCGTCCGTGGTTCCGCGTAGCAAGGCGAACGCCGGGAATCTTACTCATTGGGGGTGGGTCCTCCGGGAGAGGAGAGCTGTTATTTAATTTTTAATTGAGAAGATGAAACGCTCGTTAGAGCACACACGTAAGGACTGGGTGGTGTGGTGAGCAAGCCTGAAAGGGCTCTTTGCCTGGCGGTAGGACATGGGATGACCCCCCCATGTGCACCCACGGCCACCCCTTCGAGATGACCGGCTGCCGGTCCCCCCCAGCAGGTTCCCTGCCTGCCTTTGGCAGCCCTCGGGGTGCAGGCAGCCCCCAGCTGGTGAGGTCTACCACCCTTCGTGTGGGGCTGGTTAGTGAATAGCGACAAGGTCATGTGGTCCTTGGGAAGTGAGGGCACCTGTGATGGGAAGCTGGTGCTGGGGCCACTGGCAGCAGGGGTGGACCAGCTGCTCCAGGGCTGGGCTCGTTGTCCCTGCGGCTTGCCCTGATCACTGGCTTTGCTTCTGCTGGCTGCTGGGGGGCAGATGTCCACCCAGGTGCAAATCGTAAGCCCTAACAGCTGCTGAAACTCTTAAGGCAAGGTTCTGAAGGAGGACTGTGCCTTGTGTTCCGTGAAGCCCACCAGGTACAGAGCTGCCTTAGCAAGTTGCTCTTGTGGCTCTGGAGGCTGCTGAGCTTGGCTGTGGGGCAGGGGCAGGGGCAGGGGCAGGAGAGGACCCGACCTAACCCTTGGCCAAGCCCAGGAGCTCAGGGGATTTCTGAACAGAAGCTGCCGTGGTGGCCCAGCTCCCCTTGGACATGTGTTACCTGCAGCACCCAGAAAAAGCCCTCTAGCTGCTGTGGAGATGTTGGTGGAGCTTTGGGTGTTCTGTGCTCAGCTTCCAGTAATTTCTTTCTCCAATTATTTCATTTCAGCAAAACCATTTGAGAGCGGGCAGTACCTGGACATCTATGGAATTACAAGAGACCAGGCTGGGGAATATGAATGCAGTGCGGAAAATGATGTCTCAGTCCCAGATGTGAAAAAAGTAAAAGTCACAGTAAACTGTAAGTCATGTTGTTTTTTAATCACTAAATCCAATGGAGAAGCGGGACGTGGCTGAGAAGAAAAGTCTAATGCAGAGAACTGCTGCTCGTGGTGAAATTGGAGCGTGTTTGGGTTTTGCATTGCAGTAGCGAAATGATCTGCGCTATTTGATGTACGTGGTAGTCTCACCAAAGGAAGGGAAAATGAGATTAAGGTTCAAATCCTCCCTTTTTCTGCTAGAGGATGGTGGTGCCGGCGTGGGCTTTGTAGCCAGTGCTCCCGCTGGGCTGTGGTGCTGACGCTCGGGTTTTAGAGTAATTTTTTGAGTAATTATCCGAGTCACTTCTGAGGACCGCTGTGGTTGTTGGGCTGAAGTGTTTCCGATTTGATTTGCTGCAGTTGTGCAATAATATAAGGAGATGAGAAACTTTGAGATTCTGTTTGGGCAATTTGGGTGATCCATCTCGGTGGAAATGTGAAGTGCTCGCAGTATAGGCAGCAAGCTGCTGGTGCGGGTGCCCGGGTGGGAAGGTGAGGAGGGCTTTGCTGGTGTGCAGTTCTGCCGTAGTGGTCCCGATGGTAACGCCAGGAACTGCCACAGCAGCCCATGACCTGTCCCCGCAGCCTCTCAGGTCTGACCCTCGGACTGTCACACTGAGGAGGTGCTTCTGCCTTGGGACTGAATTTGGTTTAGCACTTGGTATGGCATGAATCATTCAGAACAGTGTTCTTCTTCCCTCCAACATGGTGGGGGGAAGGAAAAATAGGAAAGAAAATGGGAAAAATTGCTTTCATTCATTCTAATTAACTTTGTTAGGTTACGTACAACTACCCGGCTGGTAATCTGGAACAGATTCTGGTTTGAAAACTGCTGTGGCATCTTTATTGACCGTAATTTTTTGAGACCTCAGCTTTGTGTCTCCCTCCGCAGACCTTGTCCCTGCAGATGTGCTGCAGGCAGCAAAGCCCGTCGGCTGCTGCGGAGGTGGCGGTGGGAGCGGGGGGTGGGCTGGTGCAGGGGGGTCGCTGGTGGCAGTAGCTGTCCTACCAGGTGTTTATGGGATGTTCCCACATCCAAGAGCTGACTCACTCCCCTCGTTTACATGACATCAGGGTGCTTGGAGTTCGTGATATCCTGGGACGTGGTGGATCAATGCACTGATGGCTATAGAATAGCTCGGTCATGCGCTGGGTCCCGCAGACGGCTTTCTGCACTGCTTGGTCACGTAGGCCGGAGATGTTGGGCGCAGATCCTGCTGTCCCTCTGCTCCGAGGCTCTGGTGTAACGAGCCGTGAGCATCAGTCCTTGCCCTACGAGTCACGAGGACAGACTTCAGCTCCAGAGCAGCTCGAGGAGGCTCATGCAGAGCCCATCACTGCTGCTTTGCCCTCGTTGATGTGTTTCCACCTACATCAGCTGTGCTGAACTCCCGAAAGCAGGAATTCCCTAAAAACTAGGGGCTATGTGGGAGGACAAACCACAGCGGATGATGTCCTATGGAACAAGCGACCATTACTTATTGCGCAGTATGTTGCCAAGGAGAGAAGTTGTGCAGATACTTGTGTAGGTGTGTCCTGGGTGTTTTGGTGTGACACCTTTCACACAGGTTGCACTCAAACGCTTCGTGTTGTCAGACAAATAACTTGCAGTAGGGACCAGAAGGAATGGTGAGCTCAGTCTAGTTTTAGCAAAACAAATATCGCATCTGTGTTATTAAAATACAAGGGTATTACAAAATAAGGGTGAAACCAGCTGTGTCGGATGCCTTGGGAGTGTTCACAGCAAGGGAAGAACTGGTAAGTCTGCTTAGTGGTTGTTTTGGTGTTTGGGTTTGTGTTTTTGCTTTAAAAAAAAAGAGCACAGAGCAGGTGGTAAACCCACAGAATCTCTCTTGCCTTCTGAGCCAGGGTCTAGACTTTTGTGAATCCTAGTTCCATTAAAAGCATCAACTTAGCTGGCCAAAGCCAGAGCTCAAGCTCAAGCGCCATGTGCAGCTGATGCACTCGTCGGCGCGTGCCCTGCACCCCAAGCCGTGTCGAAGCTGGAGCTATTCCTGACCTCAGTTCACCGTTCTCTCAATGCGAGTTTCGAGTCTGTCAGGCGTCTTTGAGCGGGAAAGACGAGCTCTGACGGCGTTGGGAAGTAGAGCTGAGCAGTGGTGGGCTGTTCCTGCACCGCCGCTGCGGGTGCGCAGGCTGAGCGCAGGGCTCGCCGTGGGACTGGGGATGCCGGTGCGGCTGGCAGAGGAGGGGGGGATGCAGGTGGGATGGGGTTTGCTCTCCCTGAACACCGAGCCAAGGGGGTAATGGGAGAAACAACGCGGCTGTGCCGAAGGATGTGCAGGCTCAGGACATCATACTCCTCCTTGGCACGTAGCACAAATGAGGGGCGCTCAGGTGTGCCCGCGGCATAAGGGGACCTCTGTCTGCGGTGAGAAACATGTGACAGACTGCTACATCAACCAACAAACTTGGGAAGTCCTTGAGTAAAGTGTCCGAGCTGATCTTTGTCCTGGTTAGATGACCCGGGCTAAGCTGGAAGAGTCCTTGGCTGTAGTGTGGACATGGCATTATGCCACATTCAGGCAAACTTGTAAATCTGCACTGGGGACATGTAGAGTTCGGGGTTTGGGGTTTTTTTTTAATATTTCTTACAACTAAAGAAGAAAACGGGAGAGAGAAATAAAATTGAAGTGATGTAAAACTAGGATCTGGCTCCAGCGGAAATATTTTGTATAAGTGACTGATTTGTCGCAGTCAGCTAATCGCTAACGCGCTTCTGTTTGGCCGTGTACGCTGTCCCCTGGCTGTTTAAGCGCAATGCAAAAGCGCCGGCAACATCTGCTCCCTGCTGATGATGCTCATCTGTTTCTGACCAGGCAGAAAAACAGCTCGTTGCGTTCAGGAGAGGGTCAGGACGGAGGTGGGCGATGCTGGGAGAGCTCGCCCCGAGGGTGCGGGGGTTGCGGTGGGTGGGATGTGCTGGGGTGGGCTTCACTTCCCGGCCCCTCGGTGCGGGCGGACCAGTTCAAAAAGGGGTGTTGCGCGCACAATCAAACAAACTGGCGGAATTCTGCCTGTTGTGCTGGCCTGGCAGGACAGCTTTCCGCCAGGAAACGCTAAATCCTTCATTTAAGAGAGCTGTGGTTTGTCTGCTAGTCGCTATTGACAGGAAACGTCTATCAAATTTAGTTTAAAGTTTTAAATCTGGAAAGATCTTAACAGGAGAAATAGAAGAGAGGAAGCCTTCAGGTCTTTTTGTTGCCCTGGGTTGGGCAGATGTCCTTAGTCGAATGTTCTTCAGTCCCGTTTCTTTTAAGAGAACATCTGTTCATTTGTCTAGCAAACTAATGAAGAGCAAGCAAGGCTTTCTGCCTCCACCCCCCCCAAAAAAAAAAATCCCATCCCTTTATTTTCTCTGGTTTTGCAAACTTGTTAAACTCTCCTGCTAATGCCCTGCCACATGGGCTTGGCACCGGCTCTGCGGCTCCTCGCCCACACTGGTGTTACTGGGCAGCTGTAGGTCTGGCACAGGGATGCTGTGCCCACCTGCCAGGCGCATCCACCGCATCTCCAACTCCACTTGCGTGAGACGGTTCGGTGCAAGTGGCACTGAAGCTGTGAATGTCACACTGAACTCCTCTCCTCTCCTCTTACAGCCATCCTGTAGTGTCACAAAATTCCCATCGCCTTTCCCACCTGTAGTGCTTATGGTAGAAAACGCTCTCAGAAGTCACGTGTGTGGCTTCGGCTTCGCCCCCTGCTCTTGCGCCCTCGGGATGGGATGGGGTACGGGTGGCCGCGTGCTGTAGGAGCATCGCTTCATCTCAGACTCCGAATAATCCCTGTGCCATCCCTGTCTCCCTCCACCGCGTCTTGTACAGCGACGTCCTGACATACCATCTGCAGTGCCCGGAACGGTGACGGTACAGCACTGCGTTTGCATGAATACGATGGCTTAACCACTGCTTCTGACAATTTTTAATATTGTTTCCCTGTTATTAAAAGGAACGTTCTTTACTGCAGACCTGATAACTGTAGAATAAATCAAGGTTTTATTGTGCCCAGTTAATAGAACGTATCAATGAGCCCTGAGCGGTTACGGTGGATATAAGCATAATTTTGAATATGGATATTCATCGCATATAGCGGTTGTTCAGTCATCCAAGCATGTACAAGAAAATTACCAGGTTTAAATTACTTTCTGAATTTCAAGTTTCTTGGCTGGGCAACTTCCAGCCGTACATAAACAACCAGCTTGCTATCTGCCTTACAGCACATAAATTATAACGCTAATGACTCTATGAGGTTTTTCTTTATACTGCTTCGTATTGCATAATCTACAATTTGTACTTAATTTATGTCTGTCCCCCATAATTTCCCTTATAAAAATGGTGGCCTGAGAATCCATGGTGCATTTGTCTGCCTGAATTCTGAGAGAGGAGGGAGGGGGGGACGGGGAAAAAGAAATTGAAGCTGCTGGTTTATGAAGAAGGAATACTGTACCAAATCAAGTTAAAATAGATAAGACATAATCCAATTTCATTTCACAAGTAAATCTTATTAGCATTTTCCATTACATTTTATAAAGCAAATGCTGATTTGTACATGATAATATTGAACCCCACTTTGAAGGAAGCGGTGTCTGGATTAGCAAGACTTTAATGTGTCATCTGAACGTTGGGCTGAGACTGTGCATGTGGTGCTGCAGCTTCGCCGACTCTCCTCTGGTTTATTACTGTCATACTTAGCAACTGCCTTTAATATTTTTTAAATGCAAGAATGTCCAGAAGTGTTGAGGCCACGCTGAGATGCTGAAGAATGGGATGTGTGCGTGACGAAACTGGCATTTATTTTATCTAAAATTTTCAGCTATCTAAATAAATGGAAAATGTAGAGTCTTAAAGTGGAGCTGTATTGCAGTATTTCTTTTTGTGTGGTGTTTTTTTTTTTTTTCCCCCCAGAAAATATACACTAAGGGTCTGGTTTTCTGTAACTCTATCTTGAGCAGTTCTGTTAAGGCTGGATCTTGTGAACTTTACTGAATTAAGATCTGGTGGCTTTGGAGAGACAAAAAGCCATTCAGTTGAAATTAAAAGCCAATGATTTAATTTCAGCCTTTGTGAACCCCATCATGCTGCAAATTGAAGGCCGAATTAGCCGGTGCTTACTGGGGAGGTGAAAATTACAGTTCCTGTGCTGAGGAAGCCCAGCTGGCACTGGGAAGCAGTGGTGTGGTCTGGTCCTGCCGAGTCTGTTGGTTTGGCCATCTTGGGGTCTTCCTGGCAGCACCGGAGGGAGGACAGGTCTTCGTTTCGGAGCCAGGGCTCCCAAACAGTTTTTCTGGCACAAGGTGCTTCGAAGGAGACGATGCAGAGTGCAGCCTGGGCTCAACCTCAGCAGTTCTCCTGCCTCCCGTGTGCTGCGGTCTCCAGAAGAGAAAGATCATCTGCCAAATTTTGTAGACAGTAAGCACAAAAATATAAAGACAACTCAAAATATTCTAGATACCAAGCCACTTCTACTTGGAACAGCATCTCTTTGTACGGATATTTTCCATTAGATCTTGAAAATATTGAAAAAGGAAAATGGAAGTGAATAAATAGATGACCTATGAAATCTGTGTTAAGCTGGTAAGTTGTGCCCCTAAATCAGTGTTGCCAATGGACGTTTGGCCAGTCCCTCTGTAAGGTGTCTCCAGTGATGGCAGCTCCATGGGCAACACGCTCTACTCAATCACAGTCCTTAACTGAACATTTTTCGCAGGGTCTAATGTGAGCCTTCCTTGCAGAATTACAGCCCCATTCCTCACCTGTCCTCTGAGGAACGGAGAACAGATCAGTCTCGCCTGTCGGTCTCTTTGGAGACAGTGGACTTGTGCTCCTCATGTTTATCTCCCTATGTTCACCAGCCCTGATTTGTCTCATCTCTGTTCTTGGGTCGTGCTTGCTAAAGGATTGACTAAAAGTTTCTTTGCTGTAGATCGGTTGGTGCTGGGGAAGGGCTTTCTCAAATGAGGTTTCTAAAACTTGAGCTCCCGCGCTAGGTGAGGTGCTGGATTGCCAAGGGGGTGGAAGGGTTGGTTTTGCTGGCTGTTCCTATCTTTGGTGAGGGTGCTTGCCTTCCCTTGACAGCCGGAGACTTTGGGGGGGAGGGGGTTCCCCCAGCAGCCCTGGTCACTGCGGAACGGCTGTCTCGCCTCCTCACCATATTCATCCAGCTGATGAACCCAAAGTGTTGAACTCGTTCCTGTTTAGTTTCACCCAGTTCCCAGGCCGCTCGTTCAACTTACCAGGGTTGTTTCGGGGTTCTCGTCTTCAATAATGGTGTTGATGACCCCCCCCCCGGGTGGGAGGCCCAGGGCTGGTGTCCAGCTGAGCAGATGGGACAGCAGCCCCAGGAGCACGGCCTTCCAGATGAGGTGTGCTCACATCAAGAGAGCTCTTAGCCAAGCCCAGCGTGTTTGTGCCGGGGGGACGTGGTCGGACGCTTGCTGTGGTGGAGCTGCAGCACCCACTACCTGTCCCGGCAGGAACCACTGACCTGGCACCATCCATTCTTAAGAGACCTGTTGGCGATTGCTCCTCTTGTTATCTGCCAGGTGCTTTCACATCTTTGATTGCTTGAATAGCATTTTTACTGGCATTGGAGATAAATGGACTGGCTGGTAATTCCCTGGCTCCTGTTGCGCTCTCCTCTCCGAAACACGTTCTTGAAGGCCGTGTTAGGCGCTTGCCCCACACCTCAGAAATGACATTGTAGATCTGCATTTGCTTAATGCAGCTCTCGAATATATTTTTGAAGTTTATTAGGCCAATTGGGTTTGTATCAGTTGGGTTTATTCAAGTACTTGCTGCCTTATTCTTTCCCTGTCTTAACCTGTAATGTAAAACAATTAATTACGGTCATTGAATTGGTCAAGTTCTGTGTTTGGGATGATTCTGCCTCCTTTACCCTGACCTTTCTCTGCATGTATTTCACATTCGTCAGTAAGTCAGGTAAGGTTTTGTTTGGTTTGGGTTTTTTTTTTCTTCCTTTCAGCCAATTTTCCCTGCCTTGGGACACCGGGGGTGCGTGCCGGCGCAGGCTCTGTGTCGCCCGGGTGGGGGTGGTCCAGGGCAGAGGGCCCCTGGGCTGCTGCCCCCCTCCCCCATCCGCGTTCTGCTGCTGGTTTTCAGCCGGAGCGGTGCTGGTCCTGCGGGATCGGGATCTCGGGGAGCAGCGAGCCGGTTACGAAAGGTGTCTGCTGTGCACACCTCGTGCCCCCTTCCTGCCGGGATGGTTTGATAAGATATTTTATGCTGTGGTTTTGTTTTGTTTTTTGTTTTTTGTTGGGTTTGTTTTTCGTTGTTTTTTTTTTTTTATAGAAGGAATGTGTGAGTTTCTTGTATGAATTTTAAGTAATGTGTTTGTTTTTTCGCTTGGACAGGTTAGGGTTTTTGCAGAACAGCTTATCTCATTAGCATTTCTTAGAAGTCTGCCTTACTGTTGCTATGGTGCTTTGCATAATGTTATGCATAATACTCCGATTTTACTTTGAAATCAGACATACTGTACAAGCCACTCTAACCTAATTATACCTGTAACCTTAAACCTACCAGGGAAAAACATTATAGGACTTCAGTGTTTGGTGGGGCTCCTAAAACCTGGCCACGCTGCTGTGACTCTGTTCTCCCAGAAAGTGTCTTCTGTGAACTGGTGATGACCTACGAAGAACACTTCCTTGGCAAAGCTTTTTATTTTGGGTTCAACAAAGAAAATTTCCCTCGGTCAAGGTGAATGCATTATTAAATGAAGAGGCAAGGTGCAAATATTTTCGAAAGGTCTCAGTCCCCCTCTGCTTTGGTACCAAGTATAAAATGACTTGAGCAATCTGCAGTTTTAATTTCCACTTTGCTATAAGATAGGGGAGGAGGGCGGCTTCTGTTTAAGTACCAATAAGTAACTTTGGTTCTTTGAGTTTTTCCTGGCTATAGATGTGCAGCTTCATATTTATATCCCTGACTAAATTTAGGACTTGGGGGTTGTTGTCAGCGTTGCCTTTAGGAGACCCGGAGTCACTTTGTTGGAGAAACCAGTGAGTCTACATAAATGTATCTCGATCAATACATGCAAATATTTTTTTTTCTTAAAACAACACAGACAATGTATGGAACAGTTGTACGTTTGTGTGAGTCTTCGTTTTTGCCATACTGTTTGTTTGTTAGCCAGCCTGAGAAGGACCAGCCTTCTTGCCTGTCGTACCAGGAGTTTACGAGAGCGTTCAGTCAAGGGTGCTGCTTCTCACAGCCTTAGAGCTGAAACAGTCACACATGTTTCTCCTTGGTGAGGACACTTCCACCCAATTACAAAGTTTTTTTTTCTTTCAAACCAGCAAAACCCAGTTCTCTGAAAGAACAAAACTGTGGAGGAGAAGTTACTGCTGTTCTTTACAGTGTCATTTATATCAAGTAAATTCGGTCGTGTCAACTCTTCAAACAGAACTGCACCCACATGAGATGAAGTCATATGTTCATATTTGACCGTGGAACAGAAAGACCTTATCTTGGTGTTGCAGTGGTTGAATTTCAGCCAGATGGATAATATCACACATTTAAAACTGCATCATGTAGGTCAGTCTCTCTTTAATCACAAACTATTTCCCGATGTTGTAGCAATGGAGAGCAATTTGCAGGTACTGAGTGGCCACAATTCCCACCGACCATGTCGAGGTACGTGGTGCACAGAGCCTTGGAAGACCGACCTTTGCAATACCCTTCTGAAGGATCAAAATTGCACTCTGAAAAGCTAAAAGCACTCCGGAGTGTGGTTTTACTGCCTTCTTTGAAACAGGTTTTCCTAAATTCTCAGGTTACTGTTCAAAAATGGGATTTTTGGCGTCTAAGTCACACTGGGGACTCCTGGAAATCCGACTGCTGGTTCATGTTTGATTCTGTTAATGGATGAGTGGGGCTTATTGCAGCAGGGGCTTTCCAGAATGTGACTCTGCTCTCTCCAAGCCTTCTCGCTCTCGGACACGTGGGTGAAGGTAACACTGGTGCGCACCGTGGACTCGCGTGGTGGGTCAGAGTCCGCAAGTGCAAGAGATGACCCTGGCCAGGCGAGAGCTGTGTCCAAAGCGTGACTTCAGGCTGCCCCATTTTCCACAAATCTACTGTTTTCTTTGGGAAGAAGGCTGCAAGGATTGGTCCCCTTTTGTGTTGTCCTGCCTGCGCAGACCTGGGGGGTGGATGGTGTCCTCCCTTCACCGCTTTCATCTGTTGCAAAAGGTCAAAGTGAGAGTTGTGCGAACACTTTGAATGGTGAGAGCAGTGCTGCCCCGCGATGGGCTGTGGGGGACGGAGGACTGGTTGTGGAAGGACACGTTGGCAGTCTGTAATGCCAGCAGGCCAGGGGTGACGTGGGTGTGCAGGTTCGTGTGTTAGTCCATCAAGACCATCTCTTGACTTGTTTTTCCTCTTAAACGCTATATTAACCTACTTCTAAAAAATTAGATTCTCTGTGTTGTATGGGGGACTTGTTTTTCCTCTTATTCTTAAACACTATATTAACCTACTTCTAAAAATTAGATTCTCTGTGTTGTATGGGTGTTCTAATTCAGTAGTAATAACTCTTACATCTGAGCTTCCATTTCAATTAAAAAGGCGTAGGAAGGCCTTCAGAGGAGCAGCGGAGAGGACATCTTTCGTGCAGCACATAACACGCAGCTGAGAGCAGAGAAACAACAGTGTAATTACTTTCTGTACTGGTGGGTCAAGTATATGAGAATCCAAAGCCACCCACTGTAGCTAAATGAGGTGAGGTGGTTGCACAGCTGAGATGAAAACTTTGGTCATGGTTAAGTCAATTAGATCACAGCTTGTCTTGGGGTCCAGCCCTCCAGGTGAGGAGCTGCTAGCAGAATATTTCAGGTGAAACTAGCGCCAATAAGAAAATGAGGGGGTTTTGCATAAGGTAAAGATCTTCAAACAATTTTCTACTATCATGTAAAATGGAGCTTTTAATCATGTACAATGTAATCAGAGTTTGGGGTTTCTTTCTTTGTTGGGTTTTTTTTTTTTGTTCTTTTTGGCCAACATCAGGACTAAATTCTTACTTAATTTGCAAGTTGTTCTCATTGCTGAGATCGCCTGCATGAGTTACGTGATGCCCTGTTCCATAGTAGCACTTAATGAAAAACAACTTATTCCGATTCAATAAAAACTGGTCACATACTTAAAACCACCTCAAATAGTGGGGCAGGGAAAGAATGTCGTTGATTTGAAGAAAATCTCTTTCCCCTCGCTGGTGGGGAAAGAAGCCTCTGATGAAAGTAATGTTTGTCATTTTATGTCCTTAAGGTATTTTTATTAACATTTCAGAAGTCAGATTAAAACAATATAGTTCAAGCTTCTGACTCAAGTGCAATTTGGCTCCTAAATTAACATTGATTTCTTTCTGCGGTGTAATAGTTTACTATTAAGTTCTGCAAACCCCTGTGCAGTTACTGCACACTTCTGAAAAACGTTGCTCATATTGAAGCGTGACAAAATTGATTGTAATGTTCCTTCATGTAGATGGCATTCTGCTGCCACCGCACATAATCAGGGGCTTTGGCAACATGAAATGAGGTCTTGTATTTGAAGAAGTTGGAGTATTAGTACTCAAGATATCCCTCCAACAGACGAGGAGTACTTTTTTCATCTTCTTAAAGAAAACCTCTGCTTAACCCTGCCAAGTCATTTTTAATTTTTTTTTTAATTTCTTTTTTTGTCTATTTTGGGGGGAGTGGGGACTGCACCCTGTATGTGGCAGTGGTGCGATGCTGATGTGCCAGGACAGCAGCTTGTCACATCAGCTGCCGCTTCTCTCCCAAAACGCTCTTGGGTTGACCGGTGGGACGTGAGGCTGCAGGACAAGGATGCAGCTCGGCCCCTTCAGTGGCAGAGGAGAGGATGCTCCAGCATCACACCAGCATTGCCGCTGCGATGGCCCTGCTCTTGGCTGCAAAGGCACGTTAAGAGATTGTGACACCAAAAATCCCCTCAGGTTCTCCCTGCGTTATACAAAGGCGGTCTGCAGCACCGATCTGTGAACCACACTGAGAAGTTGAAGAGCTATTAAAGGATGTGCAAGCAAATCCTTTTTGAAGCACTGTTTTCTTGGGAAGCAGTGTCTGACCTAGCTATTAGAAGATATATATTTATTTTTTTTGTTATTCAAATTGGGCTTTTATTGTGTCGGAAGCCTATGGGTGCTGATTATTTGTCACTTCTGCAGGGGCTAATTCAGAGGACTGCCATGATTACCCATTTGAAAGTAATCTGTTTCTTGTCCCCGGGAAAACAAGCCCTTGAAATAAAAATAACCACTAACTTGCACAGATTTACACTCTGCCAGTAGTTACAGGTCCACATACTGTATAATTATGGTACACCAGTAAACGCCCTTTGTTATGTTTATGCATCTCTGAGACTGTGCTGTAACAAATAATAGTGTCCATGACATGCGCTCCTAATATTAGTGAAAAATGTTATCAACGATATATTGTTGGTGGTTGAAGCAAGGGTACAGTGTAAAGGCTTCAGGCCACTGTTGGTGAAGGTGTGGGGACCAGCTCATCAACTGGTGGCCAAAAAAACCCAAAAACCCCAAAAGAAGTCTTTTTTTTTTTTTTTTTTTTTTTTTTAATAAATACAGCTTTTGTGTACTTTTCCACTTGTGCTGGCATTTTAAAGTCAAACTAAGGTTACAGTGAGATTCTGGACACCTGTGCGCATTCCCCCCCCTGGCGAAGCCGCCCCTCCTCCAGCTCTTCCTCCGGGCATCGCCGGGAGCGGCAGCGTGCTCCTCTCGCCAGGGCTGCGTCCCAGGCTGTGTCCCAGGCTGCAGGGCTGCCTCCCCGGCATCTTCGGAGGTGCTGAAATGTCACATCTTGCAGGTGGGATGTTCACCCCGTCAGGTTTGAGGGGGTTGGAAGCGAGGAAGTGTTTCTGGCGGCTGAGGCAAACCCCCGCAAGAAGTCAGCCCAGCCTGGAGCGAAGGCTTTCTCCTGGCGCTGAACCACTGCTGCCTCTCCAGCCTCCAGGTGATCCCACTTTAAACACCGGCTCAAACACAGTTCAGGGAAATTGAAGTCTAATAGAAGATGACTCATCTCTAAAGAGCTTATGCATTTCAAGAAGCAATTTGAAGTATACGGCAGGCTGCGGTAGACTCCAAACTGGAGCCAAAATTAATGGAGAGCTCTTCAGCTTCCAGGAGTGTTCGCTTGCCCAGATTGCTCTTCAGCAAAAACAATTACTTAAAATATTTCTCATAATAGTCAACATGTTGTAAAGCAATATTTCGTCTAGTAATTGTGGTATTCCTTGTTGGTCTGAGACTCAGTCTTCCCTCTGCCTTGCAGGCACTGTGCCTTTGAGGTGACAGTCTAAAGGGGTTTTGAGTGCAGGTGGTGACACCAACTGGGGTCATGCAAAGACAAGTCTGAGCAGTGTCTCAGTCTTGCCAAATTCTCAACTCCTGGATTCTTTTTTTTTATTATTATTATTTTCCAGCAGCAGTCACTGCTGCTTTGAAATGGTTCTGCAAGAGAAATCTGTTTAGCATAGCTTGTGAGTGTGTGGGTATGGCCGTGGTGCCACACGGCCACCGTCCCCGTCAGCTCCTCCCCTGACCACGCTCGGCGTTTCAACGAGACATCGGTCCCCAATAAGGCTGTAATGATATTGTTACAGTTTGTTTGTCCCCCGGTGAGTTTGCTAAATTAGGTTTTAATAACTTCTGCAATTTGGTTGATATTAGCAAGTGTGTGGTGTAGGCACCAGATCTGAGCTCAGGGAGCTTTGAGAAGTAATATTTCTGCTTTTAGAGTTTAAACCGAAGCAGCGCTGTTGACACAAAAGAAAGGAAAAATTGCCGACATCATTCTTCAGGCATTATAATTCATAAAGCTGGTACTCTTCTTATTTTCTGCCAGTTCTCAAATAAAAACAAACTACTCTGAGGCTGATGTGGCCTTTTTTTGGACCTTAGCGTTGTAGAGCAAACACAAGCTCTTGCGATGAAAGCTCTGATGCCTTGTGGGCACGGCTGCACCCGGTGCCGCTTCCCAAAGACAAGTAACATTCCGGACCGAAATGCTTCAGGTGCTTTGATACCTGTTGTACACTGTGCACAAAGATTGCCATAGTCGTTCCTAGACTGAAAGAATTCAGTTTGCAAATTTGGGGAGAAAAGAAAAAAATCCTTTCAAATTGTGTTATCTGCGGTGTATTTTGAACAAAATTATGTTTAATATCAAATGTCTCAAGATTCAGGTGCTCGCTGCTTCTCTGCCTGGTATTAGTAATGGCAAAAGAGAATCTCAAGAAAAAGAGCAAATCGGGAATTATCTTTCAATGCAGTTAAATGTTTAAGTGGGGAAATCCCAATATTCCAGACTTCTTATGTAAAGTCAGGTCTATGTCCAAGTGTTGACTTGCCATCTACTGTCTCTTCTTGAGAAATGTGTGGCATTCTTCGGAAATGAGCAGTTGTAACAAGATCATAAATGATGATCGGGAACAAACTGCAGAGCCCTGAGTGTTTCTGCTGTTCATAAATGGCTCTCAGTTTTTGGCTTTGGTCTTCCTCAGCACAGCATCGTGTCTGCTTTGTTTTAAGCAATGATCTCGGACTAAAAGGTGACATCCATTGTACCCAGTTCATTGGCTTTTATCTGTTGAAATACCACAAAACTGAGGAGGAAGAAATTAGTTTATATGGACAATCATAATACAGATGGAGGGAAGAGAGAGAGAGACCCCTGAGATTTGCTTCAATTCAATACCTCTTCTACTGGTGCCCACTAATTTTTGGGTGCCACAAGGATGCAGCTGACCTCGCTTTGGTGAGGAGCCCAGGGCACTGCTCTTCAGCCGAGGTGCCGGAGGAAGCCCGGGCTGTGCTTGGCCATGGGGTGGCGTTGCACTGGTATTTCGAGTGTGCTGTGGAAAGCAAAAGCCACCGCTCCCTGTCCCGTGGAGCTGCCAGCCAAAACCATTGCCATCGAGCGTATAAGAGAAGATTAGAACGTGACTCAAAGCAAACGGATTCTTGTTTGAATTAACGTGAATAGATGTCCTCCAGCAGATCGCCCCTTTGGGCTAGCAGGAGGTCTGGGAAGGCCCCGTCAGAATTGCACTGAGTTTTATTTCTATAATTTTATTTCTAAACTTTGTTTTCAATTACAGAAACTTTTGCAGAGCGCGTTTGAAAGCAACGCGTATTTCTTTATTGCTTTCCAGTAGGAAAAAAACCCCACTTTGGACTTGACTCCGCGTGCGTGTGCGCTTGTCACTTCTCGGTATAGGTGGTCCTGTTTCTATCAGCTCACATCTGCCGCACATTACTGGGGAGGGGGGAGAAACCAAAAACCCTTTATGTAAACTTCACTTCTTTTTAATATAGAGCAATAGCTTCTAGACCTTTTATGGCTCTTTCTCATTCTCCATGAGATACATATGTATATCAGCTATAACACACTGTCAGCGAACAGTGGTTTTCAATCAAAAAGACTGTCAGTAAAGCTGATTCACTAACAAGAAAGCTGTCAAGCTGTGACAGCTGCTGTCTTTGCAACCCCAAACAATCTGTTCAGTGCTAACTCTGACTTATGCTTCCATTTATTATACAGTAGTAATGAGTTCTGTCCTTAGAAATATCATTTTGGTGAGTACACCTAGCTACTTTGTTATGTATGTAGAATATATCAAATCAGATCCAAGGTGTACGAGATAAGTTTTCTGCAAAAAAAAGTTGTACTTCTGTCTTTTAAATTATTTTTTTTGAATTCCAAATCCGGTTCCAGTACTTACCTCATTTTTGTAGTTGAGCATGAACCTGGAGATTTCATTACTATTGTAAGCGAAGAGTATAATTTCTTTTTCCCCCCATTGTGTTGAAAAATGGCATATAACCTTAAGCACGTCAGTATCTACAGAAATGAGTAAAGGAATTTGCTGTTATGGGAACTGTTCTGATGCTTAATAATCCCAGGATCTCGGAGACCGCAAAAATTCAATGCAGAGGAGGAACTGAGGAGTCAGGCTGATGCTGCTGTCCACATGCAGATGTCGGTGGTCAAATTTTCAACCTTTTCTTTTAAAATGAGAGAAGAGAAGGAGCACCTTGTCACTCTCCTTAAGCAACCTCATCCAGCAATAGCTTACCAGACCTAAATCTCCCTTCCTTCAATTTTGGTTGATTATTGCTTGCCTGACCCGTAAAGGAGATAGGGAAGAGCTGATTCCTTTTTTCTTCCATCTCACCTTTTAGTGATGCAATGTGTCTCTCAGAAATTGTCTTTTCCAGCTCCACTAATCCCAATTCCTTCTGCTTTTCTCAACTTGGTACTTCAGCTGAGACCACGCTGGTGCCCCATAGAGCAGGTGGTTTGCATAGATAACGCGTCTGTCGAGCGTCTCTGGGAGGGACTGGCCTTTCTTCCCAGCACTGCATGTAGTCAGACACCACCTCCCGCTTTTCTGCTCCACCATCTCAGAAGAAGGGATGGTTGGTCACTTGATGGCCACCAGGTCTGCATACCAAGAGTGGACAAATTAACCAACAGTAGGTAGGGAACAGTCTTCTATAAGCTAATTGTTGTCTTAAGTCATCAGATGAGGATAATAGCCTTCATCAAAGATCTACATAAAGCAAACAATGATGAAACTTATTTCTGAGAGCTTGGAGAGGCTGGGTGAGGTCCTGGGGACCAAGGTCTTGGGTGCCTGTCGTTCAGAGGGAACTGACAGTTACCTGGCATGTCTCCAGTCCCCAGACACGTGCTGGAACCATAACAAGATGTGTTCGTACCTGGGAGATAACCTGAGATGGGTAACAGCTACTGTGGATTCGTCAACGGCACATCATGTTGTCTCATTAATTTCCATTTATTGCCGGGGAAGGCAGATGGTGTCATGTGTTGACACTCATAAGCTGTTGACATGTGGTGCTTACAGGTGCAAGCATGGGAAACACGGATGAGAAGAAAAGTCCGTGGTGAGGATGCAGAGAAAATTGTCATCAAAAGGCTCCTTGCCAGGCTAAAGGGACGCGGGTCCCCAGAGTTCATTGTGGGTCCAGTGTTGAAGTTTTTGATGAGTGATCGTGTTACATCATGTTGGGTCAAGCTGCGAGGGTGGTGGTACAGAAACGCACCGCCACGAGTGTTTCCACGGTCTGGGCACCACGCAGGGCTGGTACTGAGCAGCAGGGTAACTTTTTTCTTTGATCCTGATAATGTCCGGATGGCATGGTTTGCCACTGCCCTTGGCGTCTCACGCCTGCCTTATCTGCTTTTGTGCTTTGGCGTCCTGGCTGCGCTCCCGTGGGGCTCAAGCAGGTCTCCTGCTGCCTTTCTGACCTACTCGGAGATATTTTAGTTTTGTTCCAAACCTTCTTTCCTTGGAAAACTACCAGCTTGCTTTAATTCACTTTCTCCTCAGCTTTCCTGCCAAAAGATCTACTTAGTAATTCCTGGAATTTGTTGAAATCCAATGCTTTTATCTTCCTTAGAGGGAGAGAAATAGCGCAGTAAAAGCGCTGGTGTTTGTTCGCGCCCAGGCTCCCAGCCAGCTCCTCCTTCTGGATGGGCACCACATGTATGCAAGCATCCCCCTTCCTCCTCCTCGTTCCTTAGTACCGCTCCAGGATGCCGATACTCACTTTTTCCCCTTTCACCTCCACACACGTTTGAATAAATTGCTGAGAGAAAGGAGCCGCAGCAGAGTGTGAGGGCACGTTAATTGTGCAGAAGCTTTTCCAGTAGGAAGAGCTGAGGGAGGTTCGCTGATGCCAGTGCCCGGCGGGGAGCTGGTGAGCTTGGGTGGGATGCCTGGCTGCCCTGGACAAAGAGACACAGCGGCACATCATCCTCCTTCCCCCCTGTCCTGCCGTGGTGGTGCTCCTGTCCCTTATGGAAACGTCCCTTTCCTGAGCTAACTGGTGCTCCAGCGTTACCCAGAGATGTACGTTTGCTCCTGTACGTGGAGCACTGCGGTGGTTAACAGCAAGCTTGCACGGAGCAAAACATCTTCGTCTTTCCCACCACTCGTGCTCCGTTACACGCTGCTGAGGTTCGGCAGCGCTTTGCTGGGGCTCTGCCACCTCTCCCCAAGCAGGAGCCCTGCACCTTGCCACAGACCTGCTGTCACCCGCGTCCCAGCGAACGCGCCTTCCCCTTCTCTACCGCGGGCACAGCGCCAGGACTCAAGTTGTGCCTCTCCATCTCCCTACACACCACAACTGAAAGTTTTAAACCCTTTTCTAAAAGATCCCCCTTCGTATATTTCAAAAAATACCATCAGCGGTTCTGCTGGGTCCTGTCGATACCGTATTTTATGCCATAAGACACAAAAGTTTGTTCTTTTGACTCAAGTAATTACAGATGCTGACGGTAATTACAGCCATTCTTTGCTGACGAGAAGGTATCGATGACAACTTTTCCCTCAAATTACAGCAGTAAGAGCGATAGCGTATAAAAGAGGGTTTACATGACAAGAGCTGTCTTTGTTATACTAGTGCTCTTTCAAGTTGCAGGGTTTTTTTTACTTTTTTTTTTTGTTTTGAAAACTGTGAAATTCTCTTTTATTGCAGATCTTTCTGGGCCCCATTCAAAGCCCACTGAAGTCATTATAAAGACTTTGACTTCAGTTGCATTTGAATCAAGCTGCACTGGCCAATGAAAGATTAAAACCAACTCCGCTGTATCAAACAACGCCAAACACTGAACATTTATATCCCTATTTATGTTTTGTGCATCTGTTCCTTCTAAATTACCAACAAGTCTTGTATGCAAATGCAGGATTTGTTTCATGTTTGTTCATCACGGTTTCAATTACGCCTGCGGAAAGGGCGAGTGTGAAGCTGTTGGACGAATGCAGATAAGAGATGATCTTCAAGGTCTCTTCCAAACAAAACCATTCCATGATTCTAAGTGGTGCTCCTGACCCGGCTGTCCCCCCCCAGTCCCCCCCGGCTCCTCTGAGGTACTTTATGAGGTCCCCGACTGTGGGGAGCGCACGGAGCTCAGCGTTTTGTTCATACTGCGAATTCCTATACGGTGGCGGGACTCGTTCTATCAAACGGGACGTAAAAGAGTCTCTGCAAAAAGATGGAGAGTTGTCCCCGCTGGCGGTACAGGGGCTGTTCCCATCCAGCTCTGCGGCCGAGGGGGGGTTGATGTGACCCTGCCAATGCGCACACACGAATATTTGTCCGGGTAGTCACTGTGGGGAACCCTGGTTGCCGAAGTCAGGGGCGCGGAGGAGATGCTGGTGCATGTCCCTCAAAAAGGACGCGTGTTCCTGGGCTGGAGAGATGCCTTTATCAGGGGATAGAAATACATCTGTAGAGCTACCTTAAAGGGAACCCGATTAGAAAAATGCTTTGTCGGAAAATAGAAGGATTAAACAGATGAAGCAGTGAGATAAAATCTGATGGACAGAAAAACAAAGCGCACTAACTTACGTTCCCTCCTCTGGCTCCCTCGAGCTCTCTGTTTGCTTTGCGGGTTTGGGGAGGCTTTGTTAAGTTTCTTCCTCTTCTTTCTTGTCACTCAAATCCTTGTAAAACACACTGTTAAGAATTCCTGTCTGCTGGCCTATTATTTATTAAGTATTATTTTGTGTTGCCAATTCTTTCTTTTTCTCCCACGTAACAATTACTTGCGGATTTTAAGCCTTCCTCTCCACACCGGGAGGTTTGATATTCAAACCCAGAAATTGCACAGCAGCCGGTGATATAACTGTGTAATAATGCGATCCGTTAGGTGTCGCTGAGGGAGATGCGCAGTTGGGGAAATCCTGCGGCACCCTGCCACGTGCCAAATTACGCCCAGGGGATGCTTGAGAGTCCACCCGTTTGCCGACGGCTAGCGCAAGGCATTTACACAATCATTTAATTAATCAGCACTTAAAGTACAGTGGTTCAGAAAGGTAAATCCTCAATAGGAAAGGGAAAAGCACAAGAGAGACATTGGGTTCCATCTGGAAATGCAGGAGTGGAACTGAATTCTTACTGATACCCTGTGTGTTTGCACGTAAAATCTGTGTTTATGTACACACCAGGATCCCACTGAATTCAGTGGGTTTTGGTAAGTCATCAAGAAGAGGAGGGGAGGGGAATAAGCTGCTTAGTCATTTAGGCAAGTGACTGTTAAAGGCATATCTCTCAAATGTTGCCACACGCCGGAGAAGTTTCTGCTATGAAGAGGCATTTATTAAACCACTCCATTAACTGGGAATAGGTAGGGTTGCCACTGTGAATGAGTCAGAAAAACTAAATAAACTAGGCTATTGGAAGACCTTCTTAATTATATAAAGTACAAGTAATGCTGTTTCACTTGTAAAGACTTGTTACTTTATTGGCAAAACACCATGTGTGTATCTATATATAAAAATGAATATATTTGAATATTGCTAAAATGTGTTTCTCTGAAGCAGAAAACCTGTTCTCTTACCTGAAAGTCTTTATCTTAACACACTGGAGAGCAATTCCACTAACAAAAGGACTATGTTAGGATGCCAAATTAAAATCTGATGGAAACTGGGAAAATAAAAGACTTTTTTTGACATTTACAATTAATGCCACAAAAATGTTAGTTTAATCAGACAATATGGTTAATCACAAAGGTGAAATTGGAAGTTGCCAGCCCTGAATGCTAGTGTAAAAGTTAATAAATACAGCTCATAATCATTATGCACACGCTAGTTATAATAATTTACTGCCCATACCAAATCTTTATAAGCATTGTAATTAAATATAAAATGCACATTAGAATTATAATGAGTAATTAGGGCAACACAACTAATATGCATAAAAGTCCCGAAGCTCATTAAAATGTTAAAAGATGAAACCTGTTCTAGCCGGAGGTTTTCTGCGCGCTTTCTGTGCCTGCCTGAACGCCAGCGCGTTGCCTGCATTGTTTTAACTGCTCCTTTAGACATTTAAAAGCAAAATGAAAATATTTGGGTAGGAAACCAGATTCAGCAGTACTTCTCATCGTTTCTGGATGGAACATAAGTTGCAGGATTTGGTTTCCCAGCACAAACGCCTGACTCATGCGAACGTGTTGGTGATACCAGATGAGCAGAAACTGAGCAGAAAATAATTATAGAGCTCTTTGAGCACAGGAGTGGGAGAGGAAGATGATAGTTTGCGCGTCTTTCTCATTAACACGCTGGGAGAGAGATGGAGTGCAGTGAGGGCTCAGCATCCTCACATGAGACTTTAATAGGGCTATTTATTGAAACTTCAATTGTTTCACTAAAATGAAAGGGGATGTGCACACTTTGGAGTGTGCGTACGCACTTGATGGAGCGCTCCTCTATCCTGAACCCCCTAACGCATCCCACTGAGGCTCACACACTGAAGCGAGCGAATTGCCAACGGACTGACAGCGTCTTTGGTCGTGGGACAGGAATAACTCAACCGTCACATCAGTGTTCTTGCTGACGCTATGTCGTGCTCCGGTCCTGCGTGGTGCTTTCTTCTGTTACTCCTAAATAAGAAGGAGAGCTGCACTTTTCCCGTTGTGCATTAGCAATAAGTGATGTAGCCTGGACGGGTGATGGGGTGAGGTGCTGCCGGGGCACGTCGTGCTTTGCTGGGTGAGACTTGCCTGGCTCCCGTGAAACTGGAGGCGGCACCTCGCATCGCCTCTCGGTTCATGTCGGCTCCCGTCCGCCCCGCTCACACGCTTCCCGTGTCAAACCCCTCTGGTGGGGATACATAAATATGCATTCCGTGGGGTATAATAAATATGTATTTTGGGTCAAGAACAACCTCACCTCCTGTGCCATTTCACGTAGGGACAAGCACAAAAGGGCGTTAGTAAAACCCCAGTTCAGCCGAATCTCTAAGCGCACGCTGGAAAAAGCCTTTCCCAGCAAAGCACTTACACATATTTGAGAAGCTGATGTTAAGTAAGTTCCAGTAATTTATTTTCAAGTCAGAAATGAAGCATTTATTTTAAGTGCTCTGCTCCGCAGGGATGAACTGTGGGAGAGGATTGAAGAAGGATCCACCATTGGGAGACTAAACCTACAAATATGAGTCACAAAAGCCCAGCACTGCTGACAAATATATAAAATATCATTTTTTTTCTTTGTTATTTTATATAACCATTATTTAGGAAATATAAAAATGGCAAATACATTTAAAGTTATTAGTCTTACAGAAGGTTTTCTCGTTAACATCACTGTTACATTTTACTGCAGCATCTTCTGTCAGACCACTAACTTTTCTATTGTGTTCTCCCCCTTGGGAGCTCTGTGGCTGTCACCTCCTTCCTTCCCCTGTAGGCTCTGCCAGGTAAACGGTTTCACTCTCTACTGATGCTCTATACCTTTGAGACAAGTTGTTGTTTCCTTGCTCACTTGTGTGTTTATAATTATTTATAACGAAGTGCTCCGCACATGCTCAGAGGCACGTCTGTGTCTCTCCAACACAGCTGGCGTCTCTTCCCACGGAACGCGTGGAGGGGAAAACCTGGAAAAGCTTTTGGCTGTGGAAGCTGTGGAGTTTGGGGGAAGGCTTGCTGGAGCCTAGCCTACCCTGGAGAATCATAGAATGGTCTAGGTTGGAAGGGACCTTTAAGATTGGGTGCAACCGTTAACCTCGCACTGCCAGTCCCACCACTAACCCACGTCCCTCAGCACCACGTCTGCCTGTTCTTTAAATCCCTCCAGGGGATTTAATTTCCGGGAAGAAATTTCTCCTAATATCCATCCTAAACCTCCCTGGGGAAACTTGAGGCCGTTCCCTCTTGTCCTATGCCTCCCTTCAACCTCAGATTCTTTTGTGTTGAATCTTTAACCAAAATTTCTCTTATTTTTCCAGCTGTAATTACGTTACTTAAAATTATTAAAGCTGCTCTTTCTTTTTGCCTTTTTAAACTTTCATCAGGCCTTTAAACTTGTGTCCGTCTGCATTTATCCCTCGCCTTCTATTGCCCACGCAGGACTTTTGCTCCCGTCTGTTTGATCAATCAGCTGAATGGAGCAGGATTGCATCGTTAAGGACACCAAACGATTTTCTGTAATACTTCAAGTCATCATTATTAAACTCCTGAATGAAAACATTTTCCTAGTTGGCCAATATTTATCCTGGCTATCGATTCCATGAGCAGCCATAAAAACCCAAGAGCAGCCGCCCACCGCCCGGATTGCCTGCGGCGGTGTGGGCAGCGATGCCGGTGGGGCTGGTGGTGGTCCTAAGGGTCTTGCAGGAAACCTGCCAGGGGGTTTGGAAGGCCTCTAATTGCTGTCGGGATTGAGCGGGGTTTAAATCATCCCCCTCAGTAATTTCAGAGGGTCGGATCCCCCTGGTCCCTGCGCGGGGCAGGGAGTGTGCTGGAAGCCCCCCCCCGTGCTGTTCGTAACACCTTATGAAAGGGGTCAGCAGAGGGTTGGCAAGTTTTTTGGCAATACAAAAGAAAATAAAACAAGCTGTAAAGAGCTGGAGAAAGACCTAACGAGGCGGAGGTGATGAGGTGGGGGTCATCAGCGCTGCGAAACGCGGAGACCCTTCACAGGGGGAGGAAGGGGGTGGGGGAACCATCACCGCACGTGTTTGGGGAATTCTTGCCGTGCTACCTGGGAGGAAAAATGGTGTTAATTTGTGTATGTTTGGTATAAGCTCTCCCAAAGTCCTGCCCGCCAGCCCCGGCTGGAGGCGGGGTGTTGTCAGCCTCCATCCCTCTCTCCTCCCCAGTGGTTTGGCTGATCCCACACACCTCATGGCACTGGGCAGCTCCGCTGTGGGCAGGAGCGTTCACCAAAAACCCAATGTATAGTGGGTAACTGACAGCAGAGTTGAATTGAAGCTTGTGAGCGCTTGTTAACATAATGTATGAGCTTTCCTCTTGCTAAATTATATGTATTTAGATCAACAGAGTATTCCTTGTGATTATTATAACCTCAAAATCTTTTACATAGAAGACACGTGCAGCGCCAGCAGCATGACAATGCAGACAACTGCAGCGTGAGACATGAATGTCTTCTCAAAAATGAGTCTGTGCTGACTACATGGAAAAATATTAAAAAAAAAAATAAAAATGAAGTAGTGGAGGCCCAAGCATCTCTTCCCATGTGTTTTTCTCTTTCCTTTCCAAAGCAAACCTTGGCAACCAGCAGCAGCGGGTATTTAGGTGTGTAATTCCATCTGGAGTTACTCCGTCTTCCACACCGGTGGCAGCAGTAGGGTCTGATGGATTTTTGGCTCAGCACATTACTAATCAGTGCGCCAGAAATGTGCCTGTGTCACAGAGTTTCTCTATGCTCAAACCAAGAAAACAACCTGACAATGAAAAATCCAAGAGAATGGCGACTCTAAGCTATCTCTGGTTTGTGTTTCCATACCAGCATTAACCGGGGATTTCCTAGAGCAGACAATATTGATTTTTATTTTTATTCTGAACAAAGAGAGGCCGAAATCCTTCTGCGAGGGAGATCTAAGAAAACCTCATTTCAGAAGTTTTTCAGTATTTTCCAAACAAAACTCTGCCTTCCCGGACAGCAAAGCCCGGATTTGTGATTTGTAGGTGGGATCCAGCCGGCATCTCCTTCCCAGCTGCGCCGGGAACGCGGTGTCTGGGGCTCCTGCCTGAAAAAGCATCGGCAAGCTGTACCTTCTTATGGATTGTTTAATTTTAAAATTTATTAGTGGTGATGTGCATTTATTTAAAAAACAAACAACAACAACAAAAATTCCCCCAAAACCCGCAAAACACCAAGCAAAAGGTGGGCAGGGCACGTTGAGAAGCATGAAGGTGGTACTTTTTGGGAAAAAAAACTTTCTACAGGACTCAGGCCTTTGCTGGTTTTGTATTTGCTCTTTCTGCTTAACTCATGAGAACTAAATATCATCTGTGTAGTGTCCACACAGTGTGGTACGTTCATTTCAAACTCAGCTTTTTTGCTAATCATCCTACCCACGCTAAATTAGAAAAAACCCAAATATTTCCATTCCCTTTGTACAATGCAGAAAAATGCTTGCCTCTCGCTGCAGAGCTTTCCAAGGAGCCACCACATGATGGTGTGAAAAAGGGCCGGATAAAGTACTGTTTCCCGCTATTTAAGGACTTGTTGAACCTGCGGGGTGGTCACAGCTCTTCTCTTGCACAGGACCAAATCCACGATCACGATAGATCTTCCCAGCGCCTTTCAGCACTGGAAAGACATAACCCCCGGTCACTGAAAAGCTTCCCAGCATCTTTGCATGGTGATGGAGATACATAAGATGTCAATAGCTTCAACTCAACTTTGAGTTTGTGAAAGCTCAGCCAATGTATAGGTTCAGTGCGTTATCCCGGCTCCTCTCCCAGAATTTCTCTCCGATGTCCCCAGAAATAGATAATATCTGCTCATGCCTGCCGTGTTGAGTTCATTCCAGGTGCGGCAAATCTCCATCCCCTCTAGGGCAGGTGTCCCGGCACTGCTCGGGGACAGTCCTGTGGAGCAGGCATGGCTGGAGATTGTCTCAACACACAGGAGAGCTGTGACAAAAATGAAAGGTGACCAGTAAAGGAGAAGCGTGGGGTGGCATCCGCATGTGGGTGAGGACTTGCACAAATGTAAGATGGACGATTGGGCTCATGGCATGGAAATCCCAAAAGGGAAGTGGGGTAAGAAGTGCCGCATTAGGTCAGCAATGGCAGGTGTCATCACATGTAGGAAAGCATCATGTGCAGACTGTGCGGAGCAACCTCCCTCTTCCACTTGGCAGCATCTCCCTGGTAGGACTGCATCCCGCGTGGAGCACACTCGGGCAAAGTGCGGGTGGACTGGAGGGCTTCCAGGCACCTCTAAAATCAAGCCTGTTTTTTGGGAAATGTGACATCTGAAATGGGAGGTAGAACTGAGTTACTTTTAGGCTGAGTTTGTTTAGGTAAATGAGGACTAGGAGAATGAGCGCGCGAGTCTTTAAATGGGTAAAAGTTTTCTTCAAAGAGAAATGTAGTCCTGCTCTTCATGTCACCAGGGACAAAATAAGCAGGAGTTTAAAACTGCAGCAAGGTGCGTACCTGTAACTGTGCGGATAAGTGCCCATGCGTTGTGGTCCGGGCAGGCTGTGGGTCTCCCTGGAGCTTTGAAACCTCAGGATGGAGGTGTCCATCGGGACCACCTGTGGGGGGGGCCCCAGGCAGGTGGACCAGGTCCCCCAGCAATCCAGAACCACAATGTCAGACTGGCATGGGTGAAAGGGGAAGCGTGCTGGTATTTCTCGGAACGCCAGGGGGCTGGGGTCGGTGCCTGGACCGGCCTGCTCAGGGTGGTGCTCCTCAGCCATGCTCACATATGAACTAAGGGTGGAGAAACATCCTCGGGGTTCTGTTGCAGCGTTCACATCTTTTCTACAACTTGAGGGAAGCAGTGGGAACGCTGGCAGGCGGTCCCCAGTCCCAGGGCGGGTGGAAACCCTGTGTGAGAGGTAGACCTCCTCCCCATCATCATCCACCTTTCAGCAACCTCCCTTGACTGCGTGCCCACGCAGTAGATGTTCATTTTCTTCCATCATCCAGGTGATGCTTTTGTGTGGTTCGTCTTGCACAATTTTTAGTGTTATTCTTTTGAACGCTTCAGAAGCACAAGCTGTGCCGTGAGCTGTGTGGTGCTCTCAGCAGCTGCTGGTGCTGCACATTGCTGTAGAAGCAGAGGCAAAATGTGACCGGTTCACAGCTCTTCATGCTCAGTAGTCTCACTCAAAGTTATTTTTTTGAAGTCTTTGCTGCACAAACAGCTTCATTTCTCAGGAAGGAGTAAGCTTTGTATGTCCCTGTGATTTTTATGGAGTAACACAAAAAATCTGATTATTTCCCGTCGTCCCCCCCCCATGCAGACAATGGACAAGTAGTCATGTTAATTGTTTATATGTTTATTATCCACTTGAAATTTTAATGTGACCGGTTGAAAGTTAAAGAATTTATGGCTTGGTTCGATGTAATCATTGGGAAGAGAACACTGAAGGCAGAGGGGATGTTTGCCGGCTGCGGCAAATTGTATTCTGTCTGTCTGCCTGACACGAGGGAGAACGTGAGCAATGGGCAGGAGGGAACCAATTCTCTGTTCAATCCCCCCCCCAAACGTCCTCACATGGTTTTGTTAAACATTGAGACTTGTGCATTGGGGGTAAGAGCGGGCGTTTGCTCTCCCCGGGCTGTGACAGCTGCATTCCCGCGCGATGTCCTGTGCAGCTGGAAAAGCAGCCGCTGATGGTGTTGGTGAAGGACGGGTGTCCCATCAGGTGTGGCATGGAGGTGATCCGCCCGTGCGGGGGGAATCTGGCCGGCACTCTGCTCTTCCATAGATCCGATGCTTCTTTAGTGTGGTGAGTTCCCATAAAAGCTTATGGTCTCTTATGGGTGAGATGGTGAAAGAAGCAGACGAGAGGCAGTCAGCGTTTTACAGGCACATAAACACCTTAAAGCAACATCTGGAAAACTGCTTGGGAAAAAATAAACAGATTTTTATTTATAAGTTCTGTGTTTTGGTTTTTATAGTGGTTTTATGATGCACATAAATTATTGTTTAAAAACAGAAAATGTAAAAGAAATTCCGGGGAGAATGCAATTGTTTTTCAGCCTTTCCTTTGATAATCTCTTTCCCGAGGAATCTGCTGTGTTTCATTTTCAGCTTACGGTTGCCTTTCGCTGGCAACTGGAAAAACTGACAATCACTTTTTTATCTTTATTTGTACCTGCAGTTCTGCGCTTACAATGTTCATTGCTATTTATGATGTTTACAATTTAAAAAGTAAAAATATATTTACTGAAACAAATCTATATCCAGTGCAATACTAGAAAAGTTGTGCCGTTATGTGGCATTTGCAGTGGGCTCATAATTGCGAAGGTAAGTTTGTTCTTTAGGTATGCAAAGCAACATCTCAAAGGCCATCTAAGCCTATGCGGTTTATGGGGCGCTTGCAGAAGACATGACGCAGGAGATGAGTGGTGCTGGCCATGCCCTTGCTTTGGTCCCTGTCCCGGGGCGCTGCCGTAGCCCTCCCCAGCCGGGGGGTCACGGAATCATGGAATCACGGAGCCGAGCCCAGTGGGACCCCGCAGGCATGCAGCCTTGGGGCTCCATCTGCTTTTTTCCCATTCTCAGGTTTTAAACACATCTTGTATGACACTAACACTTACAAATAGTTTATGTTGAATAACTGAGTTGGAAAAACAGCTTTTTTTGAGTATGGGATTGGTGTTTCTTCATGTCTCAGTTGTGTTTTTTTTACACCAAATATACAGAATATATATCAGAATCTGCTGTGTGGGATAATTTTTACACTGCTGGAAGAAAACGTGGTTGAATGTGAACCAAGCTGGAAAACACGCGCCAGGCTGAGAGTAACGTAGAGCGTGCCGAAGAGAAAGTGGCGTTAAACAATCTGCCTATCTAGATGCAAATGTCCGTTTTTACACTTCTTTTTTTTCCAGTTGCCCCCACAATTCAGGAACTTAAATCCAGCGGTGTGATGCTTGGAGGGAACGGCCTGATACGGTGCGAAGGTGCAGGAGTTCCTGCCCCGGTCTTTGAGTGGTACAAAGGAGAGAGGAAGTAAGTAGCCGGCGCTCGCCGACCCCCTCATGCTGCCGGGGATGCTGCCCGCCCGCGGGGACCCGGGTGGAAGAGAGAGGGCACCGCCGGGCTGGCTTTGTCCCCGGTGATGATGAGTTCTGCAGGCTCTCCTGAAACCAGCGCTGAGCTTCGGGCGGCGGGTGCTTGGCGGTGTTGGCTACCAGCAGCCACGCTGTGTGGCTTTTGGGGGGGAGTTTCTCGGTTTCCTTGCCGTTGTAGTTTCTGTGCTCAAAAACGAGGTGTAGTCAGGCCGGCTGCGGCTGGACTGTGATAGTGATAATTGCAATAATGAGCCTAACATTAAAAATTGCTTTAGTAATTACAGCCTTTTAAGTATAATAACCAGAAAAGCACTGAAAAAGTCGACTAAAAGGATATTTTTCTTTTTTTTTTTTTTAATTCATCTTCATAGGTTTTCCCGCTAAGGGTGTTGGGGTGGGAAGGTTGGTTCATGAACAAGACTTTCAACCGAAGCTTAATGTGTATGAATTTTCACCTCGTTGTGCCATTAGCAGTCTTGACCCCAGGTTTGTAGTGCGCAGGCTCAGGTAGAGCTGCTGCACATCACAGCATCCAAGAGGGGTCAGGGGTGTGCGCTCTGCTCAAACCCTAAAAACTGACTGAGCGCTTTGGGTTTGTTTAGAGTCAGATTCACTTTCAGGTCATTAGTGCTATGTAATGACAGCAGCCATCTCTGTAGGGTCATCTTTATTTTAAAAGCAGCTCGTTGAAAAAGTAGATTTATTTTTTTTTAATAGGAAATTTTGTTTTGCAGCTCTTGACAGAAACAAGCTCTTAGATAAGCTGAGTTTACATATTGATGCAAAAGCGAGTGGATGCTGTCCCTTGTAAGCAACTGTTCATACGCACCTTCTAGCTTCTGGAATTTCCTGGCTTCCCAGTGCTGGGTTTCTCAGCTTGAACGTACCGTTAAACCTGGGAGTTGACATGAGAATATTAATGACCGTTTTTTGTAGAAAGCCATCTGTCAGCTCCTTCCTCTCTGGGCAGCTGCTCCCCTTTAGGAGCATTAGCTGCTCGTCTTTCTGCGTGAGTTTTCAGAGCAGTCCGAACTATTGCACTTTGACCATATCCTGAAGCATTCTTTAAAACAATATAATCAATCTTTGCTATATATAACAGCAAATGTTTTTCTTCTGTTGGAGAAATTAATTTGCATCCTACTTCCAAAGATCCATAATATATGGATCCATATACACGTGTTGGGGGGAGTTGCAGCAGAAACATATTTTATGTAGATATTGCAGCACAGGTTTTAGCACTCTGGATTCAATTAGCCATTTCCAGTGTGATAATCACCTTTCTATTTAGAACGTTGACCGATTCCTTTCTTCATGAGCAGCATCAGGAAAGATGAAGCAGAGCCTTTCAGACACCAAAGTTGTGCCTTCTGTTTTCTGTTTCAGATGGTGCATCACCTGAGGCTTGCTATAATCAGCAAGAAACGCACCGTCCCATTGTGTCTTACCGCTCAAATATTATGTTAAATCTAATGGTCCATCCTTTTTTTTTAAACTGTTGTCGACAGATATGCTCAACATATGACTGCAAAGGTCGTGGGGATCTCTGAGCCCCCAGCCCTTGCAGGAAAGGGGAAAGGAGATACACGTGTATTTTTTCCTCTGGTATTACCCTTTTACCTCTGGATGATGGAAAGCACAGAGTGAGCCTTGGACAGCTCAGTTGTTGTTTTAATGTGAAACTGAGAAGAGTCGGCTTTCGTAGGTAGTTCAGAGTAGCATGCGCATTATCCTGCAGGTAATTTGCAGATACAGTACAAGACTAAATTTATATACTGGGACTGCACACCCTGCTATATTTCCTGCTAACAGAATAGGGAAAATCCCATTTTCATCGGTTAGTCTTGGATCAGGACTTTTTTTTTTATTATTATTATTATTTTTGGTAGATCTTGTTGAATAAATGAACGGTGGGAGTGTCGTGGTTTAGGCCAAATCGGGGGACCTGGAGGACCCCAGATGGGACCGACAGATGCTGCCCTCTACTGCTCTTCAAAGAGAGAGGCCTTCAAAGAGAGAGGGGGGCCTAGAAGAGGCCTAGCTGAGAAGCACAGTTACTGAACAAAATTGGGCCTGTTTTACCTCAAACTAGGACAGGGAGTCAGATCTGAAACGCTGAGTGTATGTTCAGTGTCTGAAAGGAGCCTTTTCACCCTGTAAAATATATTGTTGTTACTTAGATTAATGTAAATCCAAACCCACAGTTTCCAGACTCCGAGGGATCACCCCACCATAAAACAGCCGTAAAAGCAGTGTAAAAGCAGTGGCAGACTACTCCCAGTTAAAACTGCTGGTCTTCATGGCGATTGCCGGGCTAATTCTGCCTAATCACCGCGCTCTCAAGAGCTGCTGTTGGTTACCTCCCGTGAGCGCTGGCGCAGAGGCGTGCTGTGCCATGTCCCCCCCGGCCCAGCGCGCCCTGCGGAGCCCAGAGCCCCGAGAGCTGCAGCCCGCGGGAGGCTGGGCGCCTTCCCCGGCCTGGTGGGACCCCTCCACACTTCTCTCGCAGCGGGGGCAAGGCCGGGAGAGGTCCCACGGGCGCGTTTTGCTCTTTAATCCATCGAAAATGGAGCCTTCAACCCCACACCGGAGCTGTCAGGCGGCTGCACGGACCCCCCAGCGGAGGGTACCTCCAGTCAGGGAGGGGGCGGTGAGCTGAGAAGGGACTAGAAATTTGGGGCAAAAGTTAGTAAAAGCATCTTAAAATTAAAATTGTGTGACTTCTAAAGCTGTACAAAGATTCCCTGCGGAGAGGAGAATGGCTTCACTGTGCTGACTCCCACTTTCTGAAACTCAGAACTGTTCAAGTATGTTATGTTGGGTTACGCAGAAATTAGATCTCAGATGTTAAACAGCCACAGGGACGAAGCCCAAAAGTCACCTATCTAAAAATATAAATTCCCTCATCCTTGACAAAGCAAACAAGGCTTACATTTGAAATAACAAAACTCATTATAGTGGCTTAATATATTATAATAACGTGAAGGTATTCAGATATGAAACCTCATAGGCAGGTACCCCTCGGGGCTGGCACTGATGCATGATTTTCTTTGGATGCGGAGGCGTAATCTCCGGAATAAAAAGGAGATCGCTCTTCCCTTTGCAGCGACTGGTACAAAGCAGCAAGGGGAAGAAACGTGTAGGGTGGCTGCACACAACTTAAAATGCTGTTCCAGCCTGAGAAGTAACTTGGTAAAACCCAGACAAGTAATAAATGCTGTGTTCAGTCAATAAGCCAGGCAGAGCAGGGCACGGGAGTAATTAATTTAAAAGTAAAAGCATCTGGTTCTTACAACTGCGAATGGAAATCCTCAAAACTGCTGAGTTTATGCTAACTAATGCCGACTCCTCAGTCCGTTAATTATGCGGCTTATTGATATGCATATCTCTCTGATTCCATTTGCTCCACTTCCAGTTCTAGCCCCCCAGTGTCAGCCACTTCCCGCAGCAGGGACATGGAGGGGAGGTGACACTGTCTCTCTGCTGCTGCTTTGCTGCAGCACTGGTGGAGGCATGGGGATGGCAGAAATCCCGACACCCGTTGTTTTCTGAACAAAAAAATCATAGAACGGTTAGAGTTGGAAGGGACCTTAAAGACTATCCAGTGTCATCCTGCTGCCCTGGGCAGGGACACCTCCCACCAACCCAGGTTGCTCCAAGCCCCGTCCAACCTGGCCTTGAACACCTCCAGGGATGGGGCAGCCACAGCTTCTCGGGGCAACCTGCCCCAGGGGCTCACCACCCGCACAGGAGAGAATTGCTTCCTCATATCTCAATTAAATCTCCCCTCTTTAAGCTTAAAACCATTCCCCCTCATCCTATCACTCCCCTCCCTGACCCAGAGTCCCTCCCCAGCTCTCCCGGAGCCCCTTTAGGCACTGGAAGGGGCTCTGAGGTCTCCCCTTTTTGGCCTTCTCCTCTCCAGGCTGAACCCCCCAACTCTCCCAGCCTGTCCTCCCAGCAGAGGGGCTCCAGCCCTCCCAGCATCTCCGGGGCCTCCTCTGGCCCCGCTCCAACAGCTCCGTCTCCTTCTGCTGGTGGGACCCCCCGAGCTGGAGGCAGCACTGCAGGGGGGTCTCCCCAGAGCAGAGCGCAGCAGAGGGGCACAGTCCCCCCTCGCCCTGCTGTCCACGCTGCTGGGGGTGCAGCCCGGGATGCCGGGGGCTTTCTGGGCTGCCAGCACACGTTGCCGGGTCATGGTGAGCTTCTCATCCACTGACCCCCCCAAGTCCTTCTTCTCAGGGCTGCTTTCCATCCATTCCCCGCCCAGCCTCTATTTGTGCTTGGGATTGCCCTGACCCAGATGTAGGACCTTGCACTTGGCCTTGTTGAACTTCACGAGGTTTGCATGCGCCCACCTCTTCAGCCTGTCCAGGTCCCTCTGGATGACATCCCTACCCTCCGGCGTGTAGACTGCTCCACACAGCTTGGTGTCATCGGCAAACTTGCTGAGGGTGCACTCAATTCCGCTGTCCATGTTGCTGACAAAGATGTTAAACAGCACCGGTCCCAGTACCAACCCTAAAGAATGCCACTCATCGCTCGTCACCACTTGGACATTAAGCTGTTGACCACAACTCTTTGAGTATGGTCATTCACCCAATTCTTTGAGTTAAACCAAGGAATTCCATGAGTTAAGCCTTACAGCTGTAGAACAGAGATGCCGTAGTTCAAACAGCAGTTTTGGGCCAAGAGGGTGGATGGAGGTGGCTTGGAAACAGCTGGTAGGAATAAGCTGCAGGTGGAAGTGGAGCTATCGCTCCATTCCCCTGGGAGAAGGGATTGGGGGTGTTCAAACCCCAAAAGGCAGCAGGAAGCGGTGGTGGCCATGGCTGCAGCTCGTGCCTTCTTCTGGGGAAAGGGCATCCCAAGAAAAGCCTCTGACCTGGGGCTGGAGTGAGTACCTGGGGTGCTGCTGAGCGCCCGCCTGCTCTGCCTCCCCGAGCACCATGTGCAGGGTGCCGACACGCTGTCACCAGCTACGAGCCGCGGCGTGCTGGCACGGGAGCATTTGGGGCGAGAGAGTCTCCTGGGTTGTTCTGCAGGAGAGGCAGAAAGAGGATGGACAGACATTGGCAGTTTTAGAAGGACATCCACGTAGAGAAGCACATGCATAGGTTGAAAGGGCAAACTTCTGCCTTTCACAAGTCTGGAGGGAAGGTGAATGTTATAACTGCAGTGTTCACGCCAAACCAGGCATTTCAATCCATTCTTTTGCATTTCTTGCAAAACCCCATGTATCCATGGGGTGTGCTATGTCCTCCCCTCACCGGTGGTCTGCACAGAGCGGACCAAAGTCCTTCACAGTGACTCCACTGAGAGCACAAACTGCACAGGGGGGAGAAACCCCCTCTGTGTGCAGCAGCATATAGTTAAATGGGAACAGAGCCACTAAAGTAATGATGAGATGTATTCAATCCATAATATGCAGAAGTGCAATTAATGACAGACTTGAGATGTTTTTAGACAAAATGCTAAAAGATTGCATTCATTCCCAGGTTATATGATTATATCTTTCAATATATCAAACAGAAATTGTCTACTTAATCCAGAACTCTGCTCTTTATGTGAAATGTAAGGAATTAAGAGTAATCAACTGTAGGTAGTATTTTAATAACACGGTTACCCTTCTCATCTTGCTGTTTGATCAGATGCGGTTTGCCTACATTTTAGTTGGTCATCTTTCTTTGCCCCAGTGCAGCAGTGGTGGTTCTGACGTGGCTTTGGAAGCAGCGTCAGAAGACCTGCACAGTTCCCATGAGATTTGGGGTGGGAAGCTCAAAGCCAGTGAAGCCAAGCTGGGTGAAAAGAGACGTGGTTTGGCTCTGTCCTGCACCTTGTTGCCTGCTTTCTGTTCAGGTTGCTGCCTTGGGATGCAGTGCTGCTGGAGCACATTTTTCCTAATTACAAGTTTAATTTATAGCTGTAGAGGTCTGTAAAATAAACTGGGGTCACAATCCTACAGAGCCGCATTTCTGGCTACCTAATCCTCATCTGCCATCAGCTGGAGGTGTGTAAGGACCAAAGCCATCTCCAGAGTCTGAAAAAACACTCTCTGAAAGATTTACCATCATACTTTTCTGCCCCAAATATAGGGTATTTAATTTTTCAGTTAGTTTTGCCCAATTTAAAACATAAGCTCTCCATCTGAGAGTTTATATCGTGTCCTGTGGCCAGGCAGGGCCGTGCCTGTCTGTATTTTCTTCCGACTGTAGGGCGCACAGGCAGAAACTGTTCCCCTCAGCACCCCACAGCTCCAGTGTTTCCCACAGCCTCGCTGATCTGCCGCTATGAGAATTTTGCTCGAATGGCTACATCGGCAGCCCATAAACAGCTTAGTGTGCTACCGGTTATGTCTGTAAAAAAAAAGAAAAAAAAGAAATTTATTGCTTATGGTATATGAGTTACAGAAATTTTCTTTTTGCTTTCTAGACTGATCAATGGTCAACAAGGAATTACTATTAAAAATTATAGTACAAGATCACTTCTTACTGTTACCAATGTGACAGAAGAGCATTTTGGCAACTATACATGTGTCGCTGCCAACAAGCTAGGGACGACCAATGCCAGCCTGCCTCTCAACCGTAAGTAACGTGGACATGTGGCAAATGTTCATGGTTGGTTGTTTCCACATACATGGATTCAAAAGCCAAAAAAAAAAAAAAATTAGTTTGCTTTTTCCCCCCTGGTTTCTTCACAAGGCATACAAATACCGTTGTGTTCCTCAGTACTGGGAAATAATGTACCTGGGTATTTATTCCGTGCTGCAGAAAGGTTTCTGTTCTGAAAGTGATGCCACATTTTGGGGGTATTAGTGAGTTATGAATCTACAAAAAAAAAAAACCCCACAACTAAACCCAACCCGCCGTCATGGTATAGAGACAGAATTAGCATGACCAAATCTTTTTGCCCAGAATAGCACTAACGGATCACTAAGGCACTGCCGTAAACAAAGTTAAAACCAAGGAGTACACTGAGCTGAATAACTGGGGGGTGCCGGAGCCCCGCGCACAGGTCGCTGTGTCGGTCGTTGGCCTCTGGGGCAGAGAAGTCGCGGGGGACTTGAAGTTAAGTCTTTGGGAAAAGACAATAAGCATTGTAATAGGCAAAGCAAAGCATTGAGATTTTTAGCACGAAGGTTGCCTAAAATGGGTCACAAATGTCCTGCTTGAAGGATATTTTTGTCTGTGCGTTTGTAGCATTTCCCATTTGTTGAATATCTAGCCATCTGTTAGTGGCACCCGGAGATGTTCGTCGTTGAACTTGCATGCTAATCTGTTTTAATAGTGATAAAACTGAAAGACAAAACTTAGAATATATCCTACACACTTTTCTTTACGTAAAGGTATTCCTTATTGAGTGGAAATGTAGATTTCCAGTTGCTTAAATCCTAGGGTTATTGCTTTCTAGCCATCAGCCTTCCTTCCGAATATACTTCCTGTAATATATGTATTATCAGGGTATTCTAAATTACTGTAGAAGAGATGTAATAAGCAGAAAATAGCATGAAGCCTTTGCTGCCATTTTACTGAATATTTGAGAAATCATTAATAAAGTGGAAACAACATTACACTTATTTTAAACAGAAAATGCAAGAAGTGAAACCAAAGGAATATTATGGCAGAAGCAGATAGTATTTGGTGTATTTTTAATTCAGAGAAGGTAAAATTAAGGTTTGGGTTAATTTTGAACAGAGCAGAGCTGAATCTGTCTCTTAGTTGCTGCGAGGATTTTATCAGCTTTAAATTGTTGAGGTAACCAAGTAGCCACCATCAAAAAGCACTTTGAGACACAGAGGTTGAATATGTCATGTAAGTACCAAGTACATTGATACAAATCATAAAAATAGATGTCCTCCATCATGAAAGACATGGGATGTGTGAAGCAGAACAGTCTGAGAGAAAATACTGAAATCTGGAACTGATCGTGACCGCACGGAATGAAATATGGGGGTGGCGTTAGCTCAGAGGTTTCACTGAAAGACCAAGAAGAAATGTCTTATTTTATACTATGATTTTTGTAATCTAGTCAAAACAAGGAGAAGTTTCCAAAAGGTGGTGATCTAGATCTCAGTTGGGAATGAAGATCATTTGGTGGAGTTTTTTCCTTGCTCATAGTTTGCATTAATGTTATCTAGAAAGAGTATCGCTTTAAAAAGAAAAAAAAAAAATCACAGGGTAGCAACTTACTAAGTATGAACTCCTTACTGCTTCAGAGAGAATTTTCTCTTGTGAAACTCTACTTGCATTTTATTTTGTTGGCAATAATAGCGGAACATATGCGCTGGTTCAGGTATGTGTGGGGGAAGTGTTAGCAGTTAATGGTTGGTTGCAGCATTTGATAGTCAAATACAGGGTTAAGTATAATTTGATTATCATGTAACTTGACAAAAGTTAAAAATTAGACATTGACATCTTATTTCAGCGTGTGTTTTAAACTGTTAATTGCACTGGAGCAATAAAGTCTGAGATGCGGAGTGGTTGCAACAGCATCATTAGCACGGCCGCCGGTAACGGCCGCGATTTGGGCCCCCGCCGCCCGCCCCGCTGCGTTCCCGTGCGACGCCATGCCGGGAGCCCAAAGGCACAGGGGGAGTTATCAAAACCCTGTCACGAGGCGCAGCTACAGCAGGAGCGCTTCAAATCCTGCGCGTGGATGCCTGCACACCTCCGCGGTTCAGGGTTGGCACCTCGCCCAATATCGCCGAGTAATTGCTAATTGGCTGTTTCTGTCTGCTGGTGGTTGGGTTTGTGGGCTTTTTTTTTTTTTTAGAAAAATGTGTATAGCAGAGTTAGGGAATCTGTACTTTCTTTCTTTGCACATCCCCGTGTAATATATAAATGCCATCGTCGCTGTGCACAGCTGGGAGCCTTTCTCGAGGACAGAGCTAATTCTCCATTATTGGTGTCTGCATCCCATGCAGATATAAAACTCAAGGACACCAGCAAAAGGATTATTTCTTCTACTACCAAGAGGGCTCTGGCTTTCTGTGATCCATAAAGGCAACCTCGAGCTAACAGAAAGTCATAAAGTGGGTAAAGGGATGTCAGGACAAGGTAAAAGCTGACTTTGTGTGGCTGCGACATGGGCTGAGCAAAGGAGACGGCAGATTAATGGAGCTGTACCTGACGGGTGGATGAGGCAGGGGGAGAACTTCTCTGGGGTATGACTCCTTCACCCATGGCCAGAGGACAACCCCACTGCTGCTGTCAGGCCGGACCCAGCAGAAGGTCACCCAGAGCCACTTCTGTCCTGGGACAGATGGCCAGATCAGTTTGCAGAAGAATCTCATGTCTGGGGAGTTATGAACGTGCCAGATCCCAGGAACGGAACAAAATTTATCGTATCCCTAAGTGCAGACTTGTTGGCCATGTCTAAGGTCTAGCTATTAATAATAAATTCAGCAGCTGTAAAATAGAAAGACTGAGCCTTGCGGGAAAAATACGGAGAAGCAGTGGTTCCAATAAATTAATAATGAATGGCAATTTGCTAATTATTCATGGCTAAGTACTCTGTATCATCCAAATGTGTTGTTTTTTGTGGGTAAGCGTATGAAGTACGTGATCCTCCCAGAACACCCGCGTGAGGAGTGTTTGTTGGACAGTCCCATCCTGCCATCTATGGGCCTAATTGATCAGATGGTTAGCACTGCCTACGCTGGCTTTTCCCAGAATTTCTGGTACTTAAGAAGAAGAATGTAGCCCTTTCCTGTAAATAAAGCATGGATTTGCTGATTCATTAAACCCAGGAGATGAGGC
Organism: Charadrius vociferus; assembly: GCF_000708025.1. NCBI lineage: Eukaryota > Metazoa > Chordata > Aves > Charadriiformes > Charadriidae > Charadrius > Charadrius vociferus. The sequence goes on from NW_009648149.1 coordinate 1,056,323, forward strand.
GTTACGGTGTGTACCCAGGGTAAGAGGTTCCATCTACAAGGGCGAGAAGCCAGCGGGGAATGGATTAGCCCTTTTTTAATTAAGCAGATTTTGCTTTTAGATTAGTGCAATCTTAATTCGAGGCAAAAGGCATTTTCCTACAAACAAATCTGCAAGGTCATTGCGAGGGGAGGGAGTTATCATTAACCATTGGCAGCGAGGTAGGTTTATTCCACTGTTCTTTTCTCAAGCAGCCAAAACTGAGATGGTCTCTATTGCTGCTAAAGCAGCAACATCCTTACCGAGATGTCTCCTGCCCTTGCGCTCTCCTGGCCAGAAGCCACAGTTGGTAGTTTCTCTTATCAAAGCTGAGTCGTGGCAGAAAGTTTTTCCTGCCTTTCATCCGTGAGGGTAAAGGTGGAGCCGTTGTGCAGCCCCTGCTCCCCACAGCGGGACGTGGGGTGAGATGCTGCCACCACAAGCCCTGGAGGGACGAACTGCTGGAGATCCTGGTGCCAGATCCTGGGCACCGCAGAGCCAGGCGGTGTAAGTCAGGCTGGAGGGTGCATCCTTTAGTATCCTGGCTCAGTCAGGGCTGCAACACCAACCCCTGTCCTCGTCTCCTCTCTCCTCTGCCTGAGCACATGTTAAATTAGGGCAGGAAACGGAGTGGTTGTGGACTGCATGTAGATTTAATCTACACATCTATAGAAACTATAAATCTGCTTAAGAGACTGTTTGTAGAGGCATTAAATTCACTGCTACGTGTGCGATCTCTGTGTGTCCCCTGAAGATGTCATCCACAAAAGTCTTGGTTCATGTAAGCCACCACCTCACAGAAGATGAAAATAATCATTGCTTCTCTAGTAGATATGCCTATGTTCATTCTTAAGCAAAGGTATTATTTTTATTTTCTAAAGAGCACCTCCTATACATTCCCTAGAGTTTTTAGGAATGCTATAAATAACTCGTCAGGTAAGTGGTACCTTTCTTAAGAAGAATTGCAATACAGAAGAAAGATCCGTGTCCATTGCTAACAGCTGCCAAAGAAATTACTTCCTTTAAATGGCTGGTTATATGATCCACAGGTGTTACCCATGTTCGGGTTTACACAGAAATCCTAGATATATTGTCAGTAATTATTCAAAAATGTAAATAATTGTGAAGAGCTGCAGAAAAGGTCACTAATGACATTTGGAAGGAGAAGGAGCATAGCAAGGTGTGTGAGAGACGTGGTAGTATTTTCGGTGCTAATTTAATTGCCACAGCTAAACAGAACTACTTTATTGAATAAGCATCCAACTGTGAACTTATGGTTAGTGCAACATGCTTATAATCTTGTCTCAAACATTTCTACATGCCAGGAAGCACCAGACCATGCCCTCAATTTATATGCGTTGATTGCATTGTGTCCCGGTTCCTACATAAAGATTCCTAATTAAACTGCTGTATTAATATTTTTAATACATTGGGTTTCATGTCTGAAATGCAAAAAAAAAATAAATTAATATACTTCAAAAAATTTAAATTCACTCATTGTAAATTGCACTTAATGTGTAATAACATGCATGTTCCTCAGTGGCACTATGTATATTATACATATATAGCGTTGGGTACGTCTACTGGAACATCAAAGACCCAGAGGTATCGAGGGTGTCTGCAGAGTGGTATAATGGCCTTGCTGGGACACATCTTCTAAATAAGGGGACAGGCAACCATTTTCCATGGTCACTTCCTGCTGTGCCAAGTCATGAAAATCAAAGGAAAACTAAGGCTTAAGGGGACTTGAGAGAGGACCTTGGCCATCTGACCGATGGCAGGCTCATGAGGCCACTCGTCGTTCCTGGAAGCTGTTGGACCTGCTCCCTCCATCCAGGGTGACCCATCGCGGTCGGGTTGTAGCTGTGCTGCTTTCCTGCATTAGCAACTCTGCCTTTGGGTTTAAACCAGACATTTTCTTACTGCAGCTGCAGTCTCTTTCCACCCGCTGTAGTCACCATGGGAAGAAGAGCACGCGGGGTTTCTCGGGAGTAAGAAAAAATGAGATCTGAGCAGAGGGAGGGAAGGACAGTGTCATGGCAAAATAATTGGCTCCAAATCCATGAAAGCCTCTCCTGGAACGAGCAAGGGAATGATCCAAAATGAGTAACTCCATGTGCCGGTAAACACGTGCATTTGCACTGCCATCATCACTAGTGGTGGGGCGGGGTGGCCAAGCAGGCTTGCTGCTGGGACAGGTACCTTCCATCGCTGTTGTGCGACGGTGATTTCACATTGTCTGATGCCTTGGCTGCAGTCATATTCCTGAAGTGACTCTTTTTAAACCTTAAAGGTTTCTGTATGTGCTTATGCCTGCTTTAGCAAGCTTTATTTTATTTTAATTTTTTTATTTGATTTTTTTAAAAATTCTCCTGATGCAGACAAGGTTTGGGCTGCATCTCTGGCCACGTTCTCCTCTCCCTGGCACTGCCCTCTGGACCTCCCACCGGAGTTTTCCCGCGTTGCCCGGGCTGCGCAGGGGCCCCGCGAGGCTGGTGCTGCTGCGGGTGGGCCTTATTATCCGTAATTCCCGTGCAAAGACCGCTTGGGTTGTCTTCTGTTCAGATAGTTTGGTATATCATCATTAAACTCAGCAGTTTCATTTTATTGACTGAGGAATCATATTTTAGTGTCTTTGGATATGTGACAGGTTTCTGCTAAGGTTTAGCTCGATAGCTTTGCCTAGCCGACCAAATTTGACATTTCTAGAAAGAAATTTACTCTCCGGGGGAACTCCCTTTGTGTCCACAGTTTCTGCTGTTGTCCAATTACCTAAGAAATGTTTTACTATTTTATCTCTCAAATACCAGCCTGCAAAGCAAATCGGACTTAAATTTGCCTAGTCCTGTGTTATGTCTCAGCCAGGAGGGCTGGTCTGCCAAAAAAATAAAGAAGAGTTATATAGATTTATCTAAATACATATAAAAATTCCTGTACTTATGAGGAGCCTATTCAAAGTCTGCTGCGGGCAGTCGAATACATTTATTGGTTTAATAAGGTTTGGATCGAGCACAAAGTCTCCTGTAGACATCACTGTGCATGGACTGAATTTTTCTTTGGAGGGGTCCAGTCGTGCCCCTGAGGGTGTAGTCATTGGCCAGAGCTTCTCATCCAGGTTCTGCTGAGCCTGCAGGGCAGGTCTCTTCCACCAGGTCTCCGGAGGGGTGGTGGACAGCGAGCAGATTTGAAATCCGTTCTGGGAACTTCCAAATCATTTGTAAAGGGGTTGTCACACGCCTGAGTTGCAATGTTTTCTTATGGCTTCTGACCTGCTGCAAGGGACATCCAGGTCCACGCCTGTAGGGTGGTATAGCCTTTATAAAGCCAAACCAAATCTTTGTGTGATGAATTGTCCCACGTGGAAGCTCATAACATCTGTGGTGTACCTCTTCTGTTACAGACTGAAGGTGATTTTGCTTTTTTTTCCTTCTGTGCGCGCACTGTCTTCACTGGTGGGTCTTCTCGTCTATGTCCTTGGTTTTGCTTACCGTGTCCAAGTTGGTCTAATAGGACCGGCTGATCTGTCCAATATAGGAGAGGTGATCCATCACAGAGAGGACCTGTCCTGGAAATGGAGACTGGGACGGACACCCAGCTCCTGATGAGCATGTTGAAATTCAGGGAATTAGAGAAGCAGGGTTATAAATCTGGGAGCTGTTTCTTGAGGGACCTTTCTCAAAGATCAAGGTGTGTTCATCCAGGCCATTTTAATTGAGTCATCATGTTCCCCATGGAAAACAACTCTCTGAAAACTTTCAAGCGTCTCCAATGGGATTCATGGCCAAGGTAAAAACCTTTCTTCTCTCCCTGTTCTTGCACAGAGTGAAATGGAGACACACAATGCAGCTGAACAGCACACAACTAAAACAGAGTGTTGTCTTTAAATCACGGGTACACCCGGGGGACTAATTTCATAAGATTGCTGAGACAAGGAACCCGGCAGAGTTAAAAACTCAGCACCTTAAATTCATATATTCATACAGAATAAGATAAATGGGCAAATCCTCCGTTTATGTAAGTCGTAATAATTCTGTTAGGTGTTGGGTTTGAGATCCTTCCATATGGATGCCAACTGCTGCTCCAGGTAACAATTACTGTGAAATAAGGAGAAATTTTCTCTAAATCCATTTTCCAGCTTGAGCTTTATTCTGAATTATATGACAATAAGTGACTGAGATGGGACAAGATAGAAATAACCCGTCTGAGCAAGGCCAATAGCATGTGTTTTTCCCCTTGATATTTGGAAGAAACTTCAAAGGCCTGAGAGCGCACCTGTGTTTGCAGGGGAAAAGAAACCAACAAAAACCCCAGTGATTTTTGCTATGAGTCCTTGCCGAAGTTGCCTCTATGTTATGTTTTGTTACATTTGTGTTTATATTCTCAAATTGTGCAATTATAACCGTAGCCAACAATGTTTAGACACACATTCTTACAGAACTGGATAAATCAGAGAGGTTGAAGCACGTCTAGAGGCATGTCTAAATGTTCATCCTAGGTATCAGTTAATTATGATGATTAAAACATTCAAGGTCATCTGTGGAACTTATTTGCAGAGCGCTGCTAAAGGCAGTGGCTGCTCATGCCCTGATCGGGGTGAGGAGCACTGACGGTCAGAGCTCTTGAACTTGTGTTTCTTTTCTAAGGGGTAGAAAAACTTGAAGTAAATTAACTTTTTGGAAAAACTGAAAATCCAAAGAATACCATGAATAATAAATGGGATGAAAACTAGAATTCCTATAATGTAATAATATAAATATATTTTACAACTCGATCCAGAACACAGACTTCAGCCTTGGCCTCAAAAAAAAATTTTTTGCAGAATGGAGGGGGAGATTCATAAAGGGGTGGTAGGAAAAAAAAGGATGAAAAAATTCCCATGTCAAGAGATTAAAGATGATTACTGTCTATCTTCTAAAGGAAAAGAGGCTTATTGAAATATTGGCTAGTCTAGAGAAGGTGTATTAGGAAGTTTTCTCATAAAACAAGCCCAAGAGAGCTTTCACTTAGATTAATCAGTGGCAAATTTTAAACTTTATGCAAAGCAAGCCTTCATTAAAATATTATTAAGTGCAGAACTTATTTTCATAACAAGTTGTTGAGACTAAAGCTCACGGGGCTTTAAAAAGGAATTAGCTATTGATCAAGGATATCAAGAATTTTCATTAGAATCATAGAATAGATTTTAAACCCAAGACTTCAGTATTTAAATGAATACTTCGACAGGTTGGAAAGTGCCATGACTGAGATAATTTACAAAATAGACTCCAGGTTATTTAACAAAAGCAGATGCTTGAAACCCAACCATGTCGGCATGGGTTTATGAAAGGCAGGTCCTGCTTGACTAACCTGATCTCCCTCTATGCCAAGGTGACCCGCTTAGTGGATGAGGGAAAGGCTGTGGATGTTGTTTACCTGGACTTTAGTAAAGCTTTTGACACCGTTTCCTGCAGCATTCTCCTGGAGGAACTGGCTGCTCATGGCTTGGACGGGTGTACGCTTCGCTGGGTGAAAAACTGGCTGGATGACCGGGCCCAAAGGGGGGTGGTGAATGGAGTTCAATCCAGTCGGCAGGCGGTCACAAGTGCTGTTCCCCAGGGCTTGGTACTGGGGCTGGTTCTCTTTAATACCTTTATCAATGACCTGGACAAGGGGATCGAGGGCACGCTCAGTCAGTTTGCAGGTGACGCCAAGTTGGGTGGGAGTGTTAATCTGCTTGAGGACAGGAGGGCTCTACAGAGGGCTCTGGCCAGGCTGGATCGATGGGCTGAGGCCAATGGTGTGAGGTTCAACATGGCCAAGTGCCGGTGCTGCCCTTGGGTCACACCAACCCCATGGACGCTACAGGATGGGGCAGAGTGGCTGGACACTCCCTGGCGGAGAAGGCCCTGGGGGAGTTGGTCGACAGTCAGCTGAGTATGAGCCAGCAGTGTGCCCATTGCGCATGATATGATTTTCAGCCTATGAGAAGCTGCTCTCATCCCCCCCCCCACTCAGCTGCTGCCTTTGCCCAGTGAAGGTACTCCCAGCACCAGTACTGGTTGTGAGAAGGACCTCACCATTGAACCACGTCTTCCCAACTTCATAATTCAAAGTCCAATCAGCAGGTGCTTCAAACATCCTGGCAATACTGCCATCCCAAAAGACCTCCTTCGCCCAAGCTGCTTTGTCCCGGATAGCTTTAAATTGGTGACTGTTGTTTCCTGGTTGGTGGGTTTGGGTTTGCATTGCCTGGAGTCGCTGTTCCGCTGTCTCCCTCTCTAAGTGATCCCAGCCCAGGGCAGTGGTGGAGTCGCCATCCCTGGAGGTGTTTAACAGAGGGGCAGCCGCGGTGCTGAGGGACGTGGGTTAGTGGTGGGCTTGGCAGTGTGGGGTTGATGGTTGGACTCGATGATCTTAAAGGTCTTTTCCAACCTAGGTGATTCTATGATTCTATGATCTGAAAAAAGTGCGTGCTTCTATGACATCGTGTCCTCTAAATTAGAGATTACTAAAAAAGTTAGAGATAGACATGATCTCCACAGCTTCTGTTTACATTTTACTGAAAGCTGCAACATGTTCCTAAGTGTCTGAACAGTTTGTGAACTGAAGAAAATTAGAAAGAAAAAAAAAATCCTTTTTTTTTGCTGCAAGAAAGCTAAAAATAGATTCAGAGATTTAAAAGTGAGAGCTTTGTCAGTGAGCCCGCACTACCAACACTAATGAACCTCTGTATTGAATCACATAAGTAACAAAATGCTGAGGTATTTCAATAAGCATCTGAAATATTGAACTCTGTTAATGTTCTCCTTAATTCCACCTACAGGTTTATATATTGAGATTTTGACTGGATTTTAAATTGAGTATAAAAACTTACTCTTCTCAGGGCTTTTCCATTCCTCAGGCGAAAAACATTGGTATCAGACGCTTAGATATTGCTTGCAATATTAGAAATGCTTAAATGAAAAAGACCTATGATGAATTTTTCATAAATGTACTTTTTTTCCCAAACATATTATCACAAGTAACAAAGCTGATTCCTTGACTTCAAAGTGAAGCATCGACAACAGTAATTTGAATTTTGCTGTGCAGTAAGGCGCTGTTACTGTTACAGACCTTCTCTTATGAAATGGCCTGTAAAAAGATACTCAGATTTTTAGACTATGCGATATTTAGATTTCAGGAGCTTTATTGAAAGATAAAACATAAAACTGACAACTTGCTCTTTTAAATTCTGATAATTTACTCAGTTAAAGTACTATTCCGAGAGAAAGAAGAAACTGTTTCATTTCAAATTATTGGGGATATGAGGGAGAAAGCAACAAATCTTATGAAGTAACCACACCGTAAACTAAGGGACACCACAACAGAGCCGTGATGTACAGCTTTTATTTATTTAGCCAATAAAACGTACATCTGGTCCCTGCCCCTTGTCTTTGCTGATGTTATTGCTGAGCTTTCCACAGTGCCGCGAGTATCTGAGAAGATGTCTGTCAGGCTGGAGAAGGGAACTTTGGAGTAAGGATCCAACAATGTCTTATCTAAATCAATAGACACTTTAATGTTTTTAAAGCAAGATTTTACAGTGAAAGGTAGTTCTGTGCAGTTCTTCATCTTCTTCAGCAAGGTGCATTTCTTCATCTTCACCTTTCTTCTTCACCCAGCCTTGTGTTTAAGAAATAGATTCCTGCTATTATCAGCGCAGTATATTGTATAAAGTCTGTCTGGTTTAAAATGGTACTTTTAATTAATGACTAAGCGGTTGACATTTTGAAGCAAAATAGCACTTTTTGCCAAACAACAAAACGCTTTCCCTGAATGCAGATTTCTAAATTAGGATGCAATGTGAAAAAAGGATTAAAGTTTCCCTGCACTGCCTGTCATCATCCTGTCTGAATTCCAGCATGTCACCCATCAGCCACATGATTCTCCTACCAAAGGAATTCTGCAGCCAGTCCAGTTTTGTTTGCAAATAAAAGGCTTATTCCTGACCTTTCAGCACTTAGCCTCAACCAGCAGCCGCTTAATCTGCTCCTGGGCTCTGCAAATATTGTTCCACAGCTCGGTGCGCAACCTGAGCAGATCACCGTGTCCAGGACGTGCAAGTGTCAACGCAAGTGAGAAGGGTAGTTCAGCTCTCTGTGGTCTTTGGCAATAGCTGTTATCAAAAATCCCCCAAAAACTTGCGTTACTTAAATGAAATTCCCAGGCCAGGGGCTGAAACCGTCACACCGCAATTTGTAGTAACTTTTTTTTGCCCGGGACTTTTTTGGACATGAAAATACTTCCTCGTAGCATGTCGATAGTTACCGACACTGCTATTCTGACGGGAGGAACATGGTGTGTCTGACCTCGTGTCCTTGGTCTGACACCAGCCGGAGCTGCAGCGGAGCTTGGAGCTCGTTACAGGGCTGCTAACGACTCTGCAATTTTTGCTCAGTCTGCCCAGGGTTTTGGAACTGGCGCCTGGCTGTGGTGCTGCGCACGATGACGGAGCGGGAGGACATTGCCCCTGAATAAACACGTGGGCGGTAGCGATGGAGCAAGGCAAGGCTGGGAGCGGGCTCTTTCTACGCGTAGATCAGCGCAATAAAGTGCCGGTTGGGAAAATAACTGCTCGGGCTAGGGATGAAGCTGGTCCAAAAATGAACGGGTACGAACTTGTCATGCATCAACCTCGACTGAGAGGGGAGGGTTTCTCACCCTTAGAACTGCTGGGTGCTGCAGCGGTCTTCAACAGGGAGCGGTGGGACACGCAACTGAAATGATTCCCGCCATGAAGCTTCGAGAGTTTATCAAAGGGATTTGTCCTCAGCGCTAAAGAAATGAACCAAAAGCCTCAGGTCTGCTCCCCACAAAAAAAAAAGTCAAAAGAGAAGATGGAGCTCATGCGTACAACTCCCTTTCTGCTCTTCCAGTGAACGCCTTGCTGCAAAGCTATACAAAACCAGTTTCACCCAGGGATTTAGCACTGGTTTGCTTTCATTCCCCTGTTTAGCAAGTGGGGTACATGGCTGGCATTAACAGATCAATTGTCCTGGGTCTCACCCTACCTAATGCCTCCTTCCTAGCCACTCACGCTTCTGGGTTTCTTTAGGGTGAATTTTGTTGTTCTGCATTGAAGAAAAGAAGTCCTGTTTGTCTTTTTGCAGATGAAAACTTATTTCCCAGTCAATAGATGCGAAGTAGGCAGTTTGTTGTGCGTGTCGTTAAAGCAGTGAGAGGGTGATGTAGCGAGGGTCGGTGTTGGCACCCGCAGGGCTGAGGAGGGGGGACAGCCCGGGGTTATCTCAGGCTGCTTTAGGTGGATTTGGTATCGGGAAGAATGGAGAAGGTATTTCTATTTCCAGAAATAATATGTTCAGTTCTTGCATGCTAGTATTATCTTTATAATATGCTAATAGTGGTTCATCTGTGCAATGAGATTCTAAGCTGTAGCATGACATTTACCTTAACGAGTTTCTGCTGATTGTGCGTTAGAAGCGGCAGCAGAAAGCCGGTCTGCCTCGGCCGCGGTGGGGGCGTCCTTGGTTTGGGTCTGATCTTCCGAGGTGGGATCCCAATACGTAGATAAGAGGCAATCTAATATTTTAAATTTCACTACCTTGACCAGGAAAAAGTTATGGGGTCTGACAACAGCTATCGCAGTCTGATATCTCAAAATCCCCTGCGGGAGATGATAAGTGAATCCTTTGAGAAGCGCATTTGTTGTTTATTTTAACTCACCAAAGTGCGCGCTTGGAGTCTCTGTTTTCTTGTAGGCTCTTTGCAGGAGACCTCTGTTCCTTGACCTCAGCTCTTCATAACTCCCCAGGCAATAAATGCATTTCCTCCCTCGGAGCGTTTGCACGATGCCTTGTTCTATAGATTAGCCAGGCACAGTTTGTCTCACGTTCTGCCTATTTTCTGACATACATCTGTACCAGATGAAAACCAGTTGTACGTCTCTATGACTCACTTGTAACTGGAATAATCCACATTAAGGTTCACCGTTGTATTCGTCTCTTTTTTTTCTCTGACTTGTAGCTTTATGTGGCTCTTTATTTCTCTTGGAAAGTTCGAAGTCGAATCTTATAATGTGCGCCTTAAACTCTGGATAGAGATGTGCAGCCATAACTCCAGCCTAATTAAGTCTCCTTTTGCAGAAATTGTAGACGTTTTATGAATTTCATCATGACATTGGCACATTTCACCATGTAATTTATAGAGATTTGTAATGATTCATTTGATAGGCATTGTCTGTGGATTTCAGTTCATCAGGGATCAGCAGAACTATAATTATGCAGTAATTATTAAATAACTTATTCACAAATTGCTGTGCCAGTGAAAGCAAATATCAGAGCAGTTGAACAGCATCTAGTTGTAGGCATGTGTTATATACGTACGAGGACTGCAGAGATGGGGGTGCTGCCTCTAAACACAGCAGCAATGCGTAGCTCGGGCAAGAATGTCATCGAAATGAAAATGAGACTTTTACTGTAGAAAGAGTTGTCTATGGCTGTATTCCCAGCGCTGCAAGCAGCAGAAGACCTTCACCTGGGAAACCCCAGAGGAGGTTAACCAGGAGGCGGTATGGTCAGGAACCCAGTTGCCCCCGGTCAGGGGGAGCGTCTCTGAGGGCTGAGCCAGGGCGTGATGGCCCCTGACTGCACAGGTACCCTCTATTGCCCTTTATACCGACCGCAGACGTCAGTGACTTCACAGAATCACAGAATGGTCAGGGGTGGAAGGGGCCTCTGGAGATCGTCTAGTCCAACCCCCCCGCCAGAGCAGGGGCACCTCCAGCAGTGGCACAGGACGGCGTCCAGGCGGGTTTGGGATGGCTCCAGAGGGGGAGACTCCCCCACCTCTCTGGGCAGCCTCTGCCACTGCTCTGCCGCCCTCACAGCAGAGAAGGCCCTCCTCAGGTGGAGATGGAACTGCCTATGATCACGTTTGTGCCCGGTCCCTCTTGTCCTGTCACTGGGCACTACTGGAACCAGACTGTCCCCATCCCCCGGCACCCTCCCTTGAAGGACTGATCAGCGTTGATGAGATCCCCCTCAGTCTTCTCTTCTCCAGACTGAACAGCCCCACGTCCCTCAGCCTTTCCTCATATGAGAGATGCTCCAGTCCCCTCAGCATCTCCGTAGCCCTTTGCTGGACCCTCTCCAGCAGTTCCCTGTCCTTCTGGACCCGGGGAGCCCCGAACTGGACACAGCGCTCCAGATGTGGCCTCCCCAGGGCAGAGCAGAGGGGGAGGATGACCTCCCTCCACCTGCTGGCCACACTCTGCCTGATGCCCCCCAGGATGTCATTGGCCTTCTTGGCCACCAGGGCACACTGTGGGCTCGTGGGCATCCTGTTGTCCCCCAGGACTCCCAGGTCCCTTTCCACAGAGCTGCTCTCCAGCAGGTCACCCCCAACCTGTACTGGTGCAGGGGGTTATTCCTCCCCAGATGCAGTACCCTACACTTAACCTTGTTGAACTTCATAAGGTTTCTCTCTGCCCAACAGAGACTTGGTTGGGTGCCTGAAGTTAGCACTCTAACTTCAGTTAGTAGTCTCACTCTTCCCAGTCAGCTCTCCATGTCCATGTGCTCGCAGCCCAGATGGCCAACCGGATCCTGGGCTGCATCCCCAGCAGCGTGGCCAGCAGGGCAAGGGGGGACTGTGCCCCTCTGCTGCGCTCTGCTCTGGGGAGGCCCCCCTGCAGTGCTGCCTCCAGCTCGGGGGGTCCCACCAGCAGAAGGAGACGGAGCTGTTGGAGCGGGGCCAGAGGAGGCCCCGGAGATGCTGGGAGGGCTGGAGCCCCTCTGCTGGGAGGAGAGGCTGGGAGAGGTGGGGGGGTTCAGCCTGGAGAAGAGAAGGCCAAAAAGGGGAGACCTCAGAGCCCCTTCCAGTGCCTAAAGGGGCTCCAGGAGAGCTGGGGAGGGACTCTTGACAAGGGCATGGAGTGATGGGATGAGGGGGAATGGCTTCAAACCGGAAGAGGGGAGATTTAGATGAGATATTGGGAAGAAATTTTTCCCTGTGCGGGTGGTGATCCCCTGGGGCAGGTTGCCCCGAGAAGCTGTGGCTGCCCCATCCCTGGAGGTGATCAAGGCCAGGTTGGACGGGGCTTGGAGCAACCTGGGCTGGTGGGAGGTGGCCCTGCCCAGGGCAGGGGGGTTGGAACAAGATGATCTTTAAGGTCTCTTCCAACCCAAACCATTCTAAGTTGCTGCCCTGTTGTAACTCAGGCAGATTCCCCTGTTTTCTGACAATCGGGGTGATGAGTTGCTCGGCCACCTGCTGCTGTCACGACTTCTCCTTAGCCCAGGGCAGCCTCATGGGACGTGGAGTCCCATCCCCACGTCACTGCTCGGAGTGGCTGAGAGAATGGGCTGAGACGTGGCTCTTGAGTACCAGGACTCGCATCCTTACAGGTAGACTCCCTGTCTGACCCCAGGTTAGTATTTATTCAGAAATGGTGCTCTGCTCCAGTGAAACGAACTATTCCTGTTGGCCCAAGCATAAAAGTGTGGTGCGATTTTAGTACGTGTACGGCTGAGCGATACCTCTGTCTGCAGCAGGACGGTGTAACTGGCACTTCTGCATGTGCGGAGCTTTGTAAAAAATAAACCAAACAGCTTTATCACATAAATATAATTTAGTGTGGCAAGATATCCCATGGGAAAAAAACCTGGGGAAATAATAAAATTATTCTTGCTGGTTACAGAGCACCCCAGTTGGCAGCGTTTCTAGCCCATGGATCTTTTGTACAACCCAGATCAAGCTTGCGTGTGTCAGAGCAAAAGCTGCCAGGCACCTTGATCAAAGGTCTTAAATATTGGGGTCAGCTGTCTCTCCTACAGATTGCATATCGCTCCCGCTGCGTGCCACAGAACACCAAGCCTACCTCTTTTCCGTGTCCGGGTGGAGCGCGGTCAGGCAGCGAGCAGAGCGTTTTTATGTTTAGCGCTGAGTCTTCCCACGAGATGCCGGAGCGCGGCTGGGCGACGGACCCCAGCCTTGTGCGGGAGAGGAGGTGTCTCCCAGAAGGTCCCCCCCGGCACCCAGCCTGGTCTTGTGGGAGTTGTGCATGTTCAGAACTGGGAGAAAGTTAACGTACCCGCCTGTTAGCATCAACCTGGCAAAAGCATGTGTTTAAAAGGAATCAGTAGTTGCAGGCGTACCGCTATACGCGAGGGAAGGAGGTAGTGCCGCGGCACGCGTCGTCTTCCATCTCTAATGTATATTTTTCCTTATTTACTTCCAGAAATGTAGCGACAGTTGCGCAGATTTAAAGAATGACCTCTGAGAACAAGAATATAATTATTGGGAGTCAGAGCAATGCTAATCATGTGTATCTGAGCAGCAAAAATGCTAACAGATTTCTAGATCTACATTATTCATGAGCTTCCTATTTAAACATATGAATGAAAGTCCAAGCTAAAAGGATGCAGACTACTTTGTCACTTTTTCTTCATTTTGTTATGGCCTCAACAGCTGTAAAAATCATTAAAGCAGCAGTTTTCTCTGGAAAAATCTGAAATAGGAATTAAGGAACAAATATTGTTTATCCTCTGTAATACTATCACTTGAACAACTAAATAAAAACATTGTATTCGATGTAACTTTTGTCATGTAGACGTAATTCAAATGTTGGTAGGAAACAGAAATTCAATGTTTCCCTATTTGCTTGGCCCTGGTTTTGCTGCCTAAGGCGCAGAGAGCCCACAGGTGACACGGCACCAGGAAAGGGGCAGGCTCGTTAGCAGCCTCATTAGACCTTTGCCATCAAGAGAAGGTCATATTCAGCATAGCACCCCTGACAATTCCCTTGTCTGTCTGTTCTGTTTCTTTGCCCGTTTTGCAATTCGGTAATGCCACGTTGTTCTATAAACTTGGGGTCTGAAGAGCGCCGGGCTGGGGAGGGTGGGTTAAACATTTAGAGATCACTTTCAGGAAAGTCCTAACACGTTCTTTTTTCTCTTCCATGAATAGAGCCGTTCCTTTTCCTCCATTCGTTTTAGCTAAAAGCATGCAATTTATTTGAAGGCTTTTTCTTTGACGGGCATGTCCGTGGCTGGTTGCCACGCGCTGGTTGGTGGTCGCTGGAGGTCCGGGTGTGCGCTGTGGTCTGCCGAGAGCCTGCGTGCCGCAGATGCTGCATTTATGGACTGGTGGGCAAACCTCAACGTACAAGCTGGAAGGGGTGGTCAGGCAGCACAGGGCCAGGGTAGATGACAACAGGAAGCTTTCAAAAAATTTCCCTTAATTGATGGTGATTAGAACAGCCCCTTTTTCCTTCTCGGCAGACAGTCTGGCTGCAGCCGCTCGGTGAGAAATTGAGATGCTTCAAGTGTGCAGGGGAAGGGAATGTCACAAATCATGTCCTCAGAAGTGCTTTTCTGATAAGCGTTACAGGAAAAAAAATGTAAACCATGTGGAAGTTTTCATAAACACAGATCCTCAACAGAGATTGCAAATTGGTTGTGCCTTTTATTGTCTTTTATTTTTGATGATACCCGGCAGTGCTGAGTAACTGGCTACACAGCGCCGAGAGAAACGCTTTTGGATTCGACATCAAACGAGCCCTATTGATGCATCTTCTTAGAATGCAAAAGTGCTGTTGGAGGTTTTCTTCGGTTGTGAAAGTTATATTTCACAAACTGCACCGGGCGTCCCTAGGCTGGAAACCGCGTGCTTGGAAGATCTTTTTCTGCATCTGGAAGAGCCTTGGATTCTTTGGGAAAAAAACCCATCCTTAAGTGGCTTTATGTGGAATAAGTAGCGTGTCCCTAATACTGGGGGGGGGGCAGATGGGTTTGATGTCCGTGGCGTTGCAGGGTAAGAGCGGAGGTGCTCGCTGGCCAGCTGCTGCGGGTTCCTGTCCCTTCCCAAAGCGTCTCTCGAAATCCCGAGCATCGCTCATCCACACTCTTCAAATTTAATTTTCAAATCTGAAAAAAAAAAAAGAATGTCATTATTCATTTATTCAGATTTAGGGTTTTTTTTTCCTTGAAATTTGTTGCACTTTACTTTTTCACTGTTGAATAGTGTAGTGCTTGTAAACACTAGGGCAAAGATGGGACCCCAAACCAGTGGGTATATTTTTGTGATACTCAATAAGTAGACTGCGATGCGAATGGATGCTTTAGCCAAAATCCCTTTGCTCAGGATAAATTTCCCTGATTTATTCATTTCTTCAAAGTACAGGCATTCCGGTGAAAAGTAAAGCTTTGAGCATATACCAGTGTGTTATAGATGTAAAACTGTTGCGATAGTGGGGACGGAAACTGCGTACTCTTACTGGCAAGAATATCAAATCTGTGACCTTTATTTTAAATACTATTTTCAACATCTTTAATGGAAATATAATTTTTGCTTGTTAGTGGTTCACACACACACACACACACACCCCAATCAAGTTAATTTAAACCATTTTTTTTTCACAGTATAAAATAGGTCATCCTCCATAAAATATGATGATTCATTTTGGAACTTACCAGTAAATAAATAAATAAACTCTAGTAGACTCCAGAGTTAAAACAGTGTGTTATTTTAGTATCCTTCTTTGATTTTTCATAAGAAAAACAAATTTGTTAGAATTTTAAGTAAAACCTTAAATTCATCGCATTACTTTGTGTGTGCCAGCTCAGAAGACGCGTGGCGCTCGGGCCTGGTACTCCGCGGAGATGGATTTCAGTGAGTGCACTTATAACTTCACTTTCATTGGACTTCTTCTACAAGAATGCACTCAAAGGTGTCATTACTGTGGTTTTCTACAGGCTTCAAAATCTTTGAGTATTTATTGAACAACTGCTATCAAGCCAAACAAAACTCCTGTACGTGTAGAGCAGTGAGGGTTGCCGAAGGATGGAGTGAGTAAACTACTTGGCAATTTCAGGCCTCAAACTCAGGGTTAATAATGATTATTTTTTTTTATTGTCTCATAGCCTTTGAGCTATTAAATAGTTATCATCCTGTAATAAAAGAACAAACGCCTTAAACAAAATAAACCATTACTAGGCAATTAAGGTGTAATAACTCAAACCTGTAAAAGAGCTCAAACTGCAATTGCAAAATATTAATGGTGAGTAAAAGACACGGAATAAATTAAGGTCATGTCTTTTCCCAATCCACTTATACTTTCCATCCAAAAGATTTATTATTAAATATGTTTTTCCATTTACTCAAACAGTCTCTGGCTTACCTAGGCTTAAGGACCTTCATTTCAAAATAAATCATTAATCTTTAACATAGCCGATAAAGCCCACGGGAGATTAGATTAAATAAACCTGGTTAATTATCAAAGGTCATAACAGTTATGAAGGGGTTTTCTTAATTAATTAATGTGTTTGTATTTAATTGCCGGTTGTATTTTGGACCAGTTATTGATTCCTCTGATACGTGGGAAGTCTGAATATTATTAGAGCAAAATTTTACTGATGCAAATGGAAATGAAACAGGATTTTTGTGTTCTCCTGTTAGAAAATGCTCTCCTCAGGATCTGTAAGTGCACTACTCTGGTGCCATCGTGTTTTGACACTTTCTCACATGTAGAAATTGCACTCTCGTTAGATAAGATGTTGCTAATATTGAGGAAGCACCTACCCCATCCTATAATAAAGTATCTCATGAGGTTGTGCGTTCCCGTACCCAGTGTATGTGAGTGCCATTCCATCATAGATACGAATAGTTAATCACACCTTTTCAAATGGTTTGTATTTATCTTAAGAAACCTCAAGGGATTTTAAACCCGATATAAATAGGGAAGCTGTTCAGAGTGTTGATGATTAATATCTAGACTGCATAATACTAGAATAAACTAGAATAACATTAGGAAGAAAAACCCTAGAATATATGCCAGTGCTATGGTTTTGTCAAATTAAGTGTGTGTCTTGATTGTGTGTCTGACTTCTCAGTCTTCTTAAGAAAATACTATTGCGCAGAATGGATTTCTGTGCTCCTCTGTGTGTGTCATATCCTAAAACGAGATTTCAAGAAACATACATTTTTAGCCAAAGGCAACCTGAGTTTGTTCCAGTTGTCATTTCACACTTGGGATCAAAATACCTGAAGAATGGCAGAAACCGACATTAGGACGTTGAGGGCTACAGAAAACAATTAAAATATTTCACAGTTTCTGTTTGACATAGTTATTGTGAAACAAGTTAGACTTTCTGTCACTGTAATAGTGAAGAATACAAATAATTAAATCTCAGACTTGTGTAGCATTGCTTTTTATTCTGAAAAGTGGAATTTGAGTGTGGCGTAAGGCTTTACTCAGTATTTTTCATTTATAAAAACTAGTATCCTCCTAACAGTATCAGTTGCGCCAACCAAAACAAGTTCATTTTGGACCAGCTGCAGAGCAGTAAAATAAGCTGTCTTTGTCATAAAAAAAATTGGGTTCATAGCTTTAACTGAAGACTTCTTCTGTAACGGTCCCAGCGACGGGCTGGTGCTGAGCTCGTGCTGGGAGGGAGCTCTGTGGAACTGGAAAAAGAGCATCGTCATTTTTATACTGCTGAAGAATTGTCCTTCCTTAATGGATGGAAATGGTCTTTCCGGTGGCATTAACACCCACTGAGAGCGACAGACAAACGGTGTTCGCCGGCTCCAGCGTCGGCAGAAACGTGCTCCCGCAGCCAAGGAGCGCGGGGAGAGGCGACTGCCAGCGCCTGGGCAGGGATGCTGGTAAGTGGGAATAGGACTGGTAAACCACTGGTGTTCCCTGTCTTGACATGGAGCAGCACTGGGCTGGTTCGGTGTTCATGAAAGTCTGTATTTTGTGATTTGCGGTTTTTAAAGGCCTTCATTGGAGGAGGATATCCTTCCAGTTTTCACACACTGGGAAAAAAATATGTTATATTTTAAATATCGTTAATATGAAATTAATTACAGTATTTAGAGCGGAACTGTGCCTCAGAAGTGATATCCGCAGAGACACATTGTTTTCTGTGACCTTGAAGGAGATCACTTTTTCAAGGGCAAAACCGTCTCAGCAGAACTCCAGAAGTGCTGCGCCCAGTTGCTTGACGCGTCTCGTCGTTTCAAATTTATTATTAGAAAAATTAGTAAATTCACCGTAGAAAATGCAGAGACAGAGCCAGCAGATGAAGACTGAGGGGTCCGGCAAGGTACCAGAAATGGGAAAGTTGTCAAAAGTTCTGTGTAATTTTTACAGACGATACGCAGGGAGCTGACGTGGGGGCGCGGGGGCAGGAAGGGGAGCGGGAATAAATGATGAGCGCTCTTCTCTGCTTTGTGTTTGTGCCAGGACAAGGCATGGGAAAAAGAGAGGAGAATGAAGGCGAACATCCGCCGTGGTCCTCTTGTCTTCCAGATTTCTCCAAGCTTCATGGTTTTTGTGTCTTTACCATTGCCTTTCCCTTCCTGGATTTAATAAATAAGCCCTACCAGTGTGTGGGCTACGGCTCCCAGGGGCTGCCTTAGACACCCCCGGCCTGGACTGTGACGGTGGAAGTGCTGTGCAAATCATAAATTAACTTGCAACACCAAAGAGGTTTCAGGTCGTACATCTCCATTAAGCATTGTGAGCAATTTGGGGTTTTACCCAATTTCTTTTTTGATAAATTTTTAACTTAAACTTGCAGTGCGGGAAAACTTGCAGTATTTGCAAGTGCAGGCTGAGATTTTGCTAGTTTTTCTCTTCTTTCCTCCACCACGGTGCAGACCCCTCTGTCCGAGACCGCGACGTTCTGTAGCTGGAAGCGTCGTGCGGCAGTTTGTGATCTGTTCCGTTTCTGCACAGACTTTCACAGACTGCAGTTTAATATTGAGACCCTTTGTGGTACTGAAGTGGTAAATTCCATGGGAGAAACTCTATTCTGGCAAACACTGATCATACTCTTCTTTGGGAGATGCCATGGCAATTGTGTTTCGCTGTAGTTACGCTGAGCTGTGTGCACGTTGCTGCGCTCTGAGGAACCCTGAGCAGTGGAGAGGGAGATGCGGCTCCGTTGGCCGCGAAGGGTGAGGGACCAGTCGTAACTCAGGTGCTTGCTTTGGGGGGTTGGTGTGGCTTGTACCTGCGAGTCAGAGGCTCAACGGATGATTTTGACCCCACCTGGAGTACTGCCTCCAGCTCTGGAGTCCCCAACATAAGAAGGACATGGACCTTCTGGAGCGTGTCCAGAGGAGAGCCACGAGGATGATCCGAGGGCTGGAGCACCTCTCCTATGAGGAGAGGCTGAGAGAGTTGGGGCTGTTCAGCCTGGAGAAGAGAAGGCTCCGGGGAGGTCTTATTGCCGCCTTCCAGTACCTAAAGGGGCTCCAGGAGAGCTGGGGAGGGACTTTTTACTAGGGCATGGAGTGACAGG
>NW_009648149.1:1075641-1078795 GCF_000708025.1 Charadrius vociferus
GCCCCATCCCTGGAGGTGTTCAAGGCCAGGCTGGAGGTGGCCCTGGGCAGCCTGGGCTGGTGGGAGGTGTCCCTGCCCATGGCAGGGGGGTTGGAACTGGATGATCTTCAAGGTCCTTTCCAACCTAAACCATTCTATGATTTTCTTCAGGCAGCGGACTGAAACGACTCGTTGTTTACCTTTGCGGAGCGTTCCATATTCTCTTGGGGAGAACAGGGTTGGTTTATGCTATGAACGTGCGGGGAGCGGGAGGACGCCTGGGTCGCTGACTCTAATCCCCTTATACCGCAGGCTGCTCCCTCCGGTCATCCCTTCCGTAAACTGACGGCGTTTCCTCCTCCTGGGAGGTGGTGTGCCTTTGCCCGGGCGCGGGTGAGGAGGCAGCAGGAGGGCTGTGAAGGCTGCGGACCCACCTCGGGTTTCTGGCCGCCTTCTTTCTCAATTTATACTCATTTGCTCATGCAAAGAGGGGCTGATGAGTTACTCCGTTCCTTAGTCATAGAGTAGGAAATTTTCTAGGCAAATAATTACAAGTAATTGGCCTCTAGTAAACTAATAGCCAGTTTTTATTTACTTGCTTATTTTCACCTGCCCATATCCTTTAATAGCTCCTTCCCCGCATGTTTTTCTAAAGCCCAGGATGCCACGAAGCTGTAGTTGTGTGCACTTACCCTCCTTGAACACGTCTCCCACTCTCGGTGCTGCTGTACCTGCTGTCCTCCCCTCCCCATGAATTTACTCTGGTTTTGATAATTTTATGTGCAAACGTGTTTAAATCCCTCTGACCTGAGTATCCTGAGCTGACTGAAATTTTCTTTTAACTTTGGGCATTTCCATTTTGCTATTCAGAATGCATTCTTTTAGGCTTTTGCTAAAACTGAAGTGAAAGAAGAAAAAAAAAAACATTTAGGTCCATGCTTAATTTCTCTACCCTACCTTGGTGAACAGAGGTGCTTTCCTTTTCCTTCAGGCGTCTGTGGGGCCGCGGTGTTGTGCGGCAGGTTTGCTGGGGTGTCCTTTCGCAGGTGCCATCCAGCTCGCTGGGTTTCCCAGACATCGTTTCTTTACAGCCAGTGCCTTTTCTGCCTCGCAATTTTCCTCCTCGTGCTCTGTAGCCTTTCTTGGGGTGGTTTCCCATTCTGTTAAGAGGTTTTCTCTGCCAGCTTTATTCTGCCTGGGATCAGAAAGGAATTTCTAGATACTATCTCTTTCCTTTTGGTAAAAGGCAACGTTAAACGTCCTTGACATTAAACTGCACCTCCTTGTCCCAGCTGTCTTTAGTAGCTTATATTCTCCAAAGATTTCGCTTTTGAGGATTAGAGCTGTAGTTACAAGTCTGTGGGATTTATTCTTCCACTTTATTTAAACTCACTCAACTGCTGATTCTCTAACGCCAGATTATTTCCAGCAGTCGGCTCTGGCATATGCTCACCGTCGCTAACCAAAACTGATTTTAAGAGAACATTAGGTTTTATTTCTTCCCGTGAGAATGTGGCACAGATACCCGCACACCTCATCCCACATTTCCCCCTCCTTCACCTCCGCGAAGTCGGGCTCTTACACCAGGACCTGTCGGTGAATTTCTCTGTTTAAAAACTCTCTGGTTGTGCTTATCAAAAACTGACTTTGCTGAGAAATAGATTCCCTTGCGTTGTCCCAAGAAGACTTTTCTCTACTTTTCTCAATGTAATGCTGACCCGGACAGCTTGTCGTACCTACGCTATCACCTCTTACTCCTCTCTACTCCATCGCAACTCTTCTTGCGGTGCTCTCTACCCCGTTCCAGGCTGCTCCAGAGCCGCTGCTCTGCGTTGCGCTGCGTTTGGTCCCACTTGCCCCATTCCAGCTCTCTCTGCATTGCTTACGGGCAGTTTTGGTGTTTCTCCCTGGCCCAGTTCAGTGTCAGGCTGTGATTTGTACACCCCTTCTGACAGCATCCCTTAGCCGACTGCTCTTCTCAGCAGCATTCGTACTTCTCCCATGCACTTAATCCGTCTGCCATCCAATACTTTATTTGCTGTCCTGTCACCATTTACTTTGTTTTCTTTCTTTTCGTGCGCACAGTTGCAGAGATCTCTTGAGCATCTCCCAGATCTGCCCCAGGCGGGGATGCAGCCTTGACCCCAGAGGGTGGCTGTCACCCGTCCTTGGGTGTACCAACCCCGCTCCAAAACTTGCTCCGTGACTTCCACAGCAGCACCTCTAAAACGACAGGACAGGGGCCTCTAACTCCAGGCTGGCGTGGCCCAAACCATTGCTGGGAAGTTGTGCTTTCCACGGTAACATCTCTGGCAGCATCCCCAAGCATTCCCCGTATGGTCAGGAGGGTGTTTGTGAAGAGCACTGACCCTGAAAAGGCAGTAAAAGGTACATTTGTACACGCTTTAGAAAAAAAAATAAGCTGTCGTCTTTCATCAGCTTTTCCCAAAGTGCGCTGCTCTGCTTTGGCTGGGTCTGTCCTGCCCATCTTCCCGGAGGAGTCCGGGTTCCCGGAGGGACTGAGCTCTGCCTCCGCGGCACGGTGGCCACAGAAGCCCTCTTTGAGCACCCCTGGAGCCTCGTGGCACCGGGGAGATGCCCACCACGAGTGACGACCGTCTCACTCGCCCGTGCACCGGCTGTTTGAAGCTGATGGTGGGAAGTTGCCCCGTTATCCCAAACTGGCAGCAGCAGTCCATCTGCAAGTGGGACTTTCAGGACCGAGAGGCCAACAGCCCTCCCAGCGGGGCAGCGAGGGCAAAGGCAAACGCAGGCATAGTATTAAGTGGTTTGGGGCATTCGTACATTTAGACCTTGACAAAAATTACCGGTTTTCCAGGTATGTTTAGCAGCCAGTGATGGTATGCCCGAATCCCTATGCCCAGGACACTCCTGTTTCTCTCTTTTCGGTCCCAGCTTGAATTAAAGCTCTGCTTTAAAATAACGAGCTGCTGCCGGCTGCCGCCTGCCTCGCCGGGACGGGGCACTGTGCAGATGACAGCGCGGACGCTGCGCGCGGCCATTCAGACAGCACCAAGTGGCGGTGCTGTCGCTTTTCCTCTGCTTTATGGAACAAATCAAAAAAGTTCTGCTCAAGGAGAAGTCTCCACTGAAGTCACCGAAATGACACAGAATATCATGTTTTCCCGTTATACTTTTTTTTTTTTTTTTTTTT
>NW_009648149.1:1078961-1080109 GCF_000708025.1 Charadrius vociferus
TAACAAAAATTTTTTTTTTTCCCGTTTTTTTTTTTTTTTTTTTTTTTTTTTTTGCCACTGAAAATTTGAGCGGCCCCAATATTGTAGGGTTGGGGTCCCGGCAAAGAGAGGTACAGATATTGCCACTCTTCCCTGCACATCCCTGCCTCCCAGCGTTACTGAGAAGTCATTAATATATTTAATTTTAATGAACCAGCCTAGCGTACTTATAGGGAAACCAGCTGGTTTTGTTTTCTCTCTGTAGACCCCAACAACTTCATGAATAAAGATTTGCAAAGAGTTTTAGAACTCAAAACTAGAAATATATCCATCTCCTCCCGTTCCTTGATCTAATGATGTATTTAAAACCCAAGATTTTTGCAAGAATAATACATGATACTACCGCTTTTGCTTCCAGCCTCAGTGATACTAAAATTCTGTGACTTTATGCTACTTAAGCTCCTACAATTAAATCTAGATGCAATGTTTCCAAAAGAGACACAGTCCTAGTAAAATCCCTGCTGATTTGGGTATGGTATTTTGCCTTTTAATGAAAAATTGTGCTCATTGAGTATGTTAATTTACTTGATTGTTGCAAAGAATGTTGTTATTCTGCAGCAAGAGGAACCTGTTCCTTTACTGGAAGCCATAGCAACAAGAAGGATCGACTCCTAAATTCACAAGAAATAGATCCTGTTATTTTAGGGTAGCCAGAAAAATAACTTTTGTCATCATCGTACAATGCGTTTGAAGCGAAGCGAAGCTGATAATTATACATGAGCAGCAGGGTGATATTTCTCAGAACATAAAGATTCGGAAGAAATTAAAGACCGCTAAATCAAATTATTATGAAACTTATGAAACAGTCATTCAAATACAAAATTGATGAATTCATGATAATTCTTTGGTTTTTTCCGAGTCTCTTGTTTTAACGCAATTTCTTTTTCTCCCGCTAAAAGCGTGTTTGCTCTCTGCAGGAGTACAGCCTTATTTCATAGAGGACAGAATTTTTTTCTAGCCAGCTGGAAACATTTTGTGCTACTGCATTTCCCTTTTTCCTCGCTTTAAGCCTGGGGGTGGCCCTTGGCTGGGGACGTGCCCCGGCGGCCCCGCGGCGCTGCCCTGCCGCCCGCTCTGCCCCGGCAGCCTCTCGCGGCTTCCCCGTGCGG